>NW_011120113.1:0-462 GCF_000146605.3 Meleagris gallopavo
AAACTATGCTTGAAGACCAGAAATTTGTGTCTGACTGTGCTCAAGTCTTCCTCCAAAGAGATGCTCTTCATGTCTTTCTTGTTTCCTTTCTGTCAGAAGCTGATGCCAGTGGCCTTCCTCTGAAGCGCAGCCTTGCAGAAAGGCAGGAGGGAGCTACAGACCATGACATGACACCCATGAGAGGTACAGGCACACAACAGGCATCTGGGTTAGGTGCACTGTCTTTCTAACGAGGCTTTCTGTCTGTTCTTCCCGGGACTGTTCTCATTGCGTGTTGCTTGGGGTCTTAATCCCCGGGATTTACAGTTACCTTCCGTGTGCTGATTTGAATACAAACCCACAGTTCACCCACGATCCTCAGATCCGTGACCGTGAACACTCCAGATGAGATGCGCTAGCGTTGTGGCCCATTTTGCAGACTGGAAGTAGTATTGCACTCTTGTTATATCTTCTTGCTTCTCC
>NW_011120114.1:0-809 GCF_000146605.3 Meleagris gallopavo
TAGGATATTTTATGTACATCTGTAACACTAACAGGTGATCTTAGTGCAGATAGAGTTCCATATAAAAACCCGGGCTTCGTTATCAGTGCTGGATTTCATCTTGGTAAGGACGCTTTGAATAGGTGAAATGTAGACAGGCATCAACTCCCAGGTCACCTCGTTCAGTGCATCCTGATGTGGCATTTTGGCTCACGTCGTGACCTTCACGCACAACGAATGTGGTACTCAGACATGATTTGAGCCAGAATGTGCTGTGCCCACATTCAGAAGTTGGGATTATACACTGTGCTTACCAAAACCTTGACGTTCTGGGGCCGCCTTCCGTGGGGGTGCTGGGATGGGGGGACGGGCAGCAGCGCAGGAGCCGGGCGAGGGCGTGAGGAAGCGGTGCTCTGCAGGGCCGTGGCTCTGCTGCTGGCCGAGCGCGCTCTGCGCCCGGGGGTGTCCCAGGGGGGAGCTCAGAAGATGGGTGCTGGGAAAAGCGGGAGCCTTTCTGCTCCGGCTTCCTGCTGCTCCCCGCAGATGGATCCCGGTTCCCGGCGGAGACCCCGGCCGGAGCCCGGAGGCTTCGCGTGTCTTTTCTTCGCGTGCTCTCCCACGCGGTCCCGGAGGGGTGTTGCACGTGGCCTGGAGAGCTTGGGAAAGCTGCCGAGTGCCGGGCTCCAGGTCGCCCTGTAGCTTGGGCAGTCGCGGCCCGAGTCTGCCATCCCACGAGCTGAGCCCTGCCCCGTCTCCGAGCGAGGAGATCACAGCGTGCCGTGGGAACATCCCTCTGCTGTTCTTGATTCCAGATGACGGTGCTCCCAATC
>NW_011120114.1:2346-2716 GCF_000146605.3 Meleagris gallopavo
AACGAAAGACAACGTTTTGTGGCCGTGTCAGACCTCTTGTGAGCCTGCCAGCAGGGCACGAGACACAGCAGTGAGCGCATTGTTCCTCCAGGTGTGGAAGATGAGGGACGTGCCACAGAAGGTCCGGTGTTACTGAAGTACTGCCTGGCACTACTGGCTGCAGCTCTCGTGGTTTCCATGCTGGTAGCGACGATCACGTGCTGTCTGCTTCTCCGGCGATGGAGGCAGAGAAACCGGTGAGTGGTTGTTCACCCCCACCCCATCCTGCCCAAGCCTTTCCTGTGGGGCTGCTGTGAGCCCGGAGGCACTTGCAGCTCCAGCAGCGTGGAGAGGCCGGTTAGCTGTGGGCTACCGTGGTCTGAGATCGACG
>NW_011120115.1:0-658 GCF_000146605.3 Meleagris gallopavo
AAACCGTTGACATTCTTGGTGGAGAATGCGGGCAACAGTTGCTTTTTAGCTTTTTGAACAAATCTCTCTCTCCGCTCTCAGACAGCTTCATTGGGAAAGTTTATCTGTTTCACCAGTACTGTCTGAAAGCGTGACCTTGAAAAGTCCAGGCGGACGGCCAATACTCTAGGATATTTGTAAACTTTGAGCCTTGCTATCTTGTTTCTGTAAAAGAAAAAAGAAGAAAAAATGCTTTCTCTACTGAAACTGCCTTTTAAGGGGCTGCATGCCACTGTCTCTTCTTTCTTAATGCTAAAAACATACTGGGCCTTAATTAAGTTCACCACTTTGCTCTATGGAGCAATAGGTATATATAGCCAATTGAAAACATGGATGGAAATAACTATGTGGCATCTGCATATTATGTGGCATACCATTCCAGAGGGAGCTGCTAATTTTACAGGGTTGGGGATTTTTAAGCAGGTTTCCAGCCTCTCCTTTGAATTCTTTATGCGGATTTTCAATGCTCACCTGATCACGTTATTAATCTCCGTGAATGTACTGCTCACCATTTCACTTATTATTAGTATTTATTATATTTTGAGGAAGTCTGCCCCAAAACCAGTAAATACTGAGTGGCAGGGAATGTGGAGAGGCCTGGGTGAGACTTTAGAGAGAT
>NW_011120116.1:0-905 GCF_000146605.3 Meleagris gallopavo
CTACGTGTACTTAAAACACAAAGCGCCCGAATATCTGCAGGGATTTACCTTAATATCACTGTCCAGCTGCCTCACACACCAGTATAGCAGTCTCACCAGGGGCATGTGTAGTTTAGGGTTCACAAACGGCATCCACTGGAGCTGCTCCGCAGCCATAGGCAGAAGCTGTAAGAACACACAGAGGCAAAGTTACATGCAGAATGTCAGCTTAGCGTGTGAGCAGGCTGCAAGTGAAAACAGGCCTCCAAAAACCAAACCCAAACCCAAATCTCAAATTACTCCCGGAGTTTGCCAGCTTGCAAACACTCCCTGGTCAGGTCCTGCATTAATTCTGACCTAGGAACTGTCGTTCTGCTTCCATTACTCTGTCCCAGGTCTACACAAAACAGGCTGACCTCTGCTGCTCTCCCAGTCAAAGCAGTCAGTATCTACGTGAATCTGAGAACGCAGGAACCAGAGCAAACTCACGTCCCCTCACCTTCAAACACCTCTCCTGGATGTAGGTTCTCCCGCTGCACTGAGGTTTCTGACCGTCCTCTCTTTCTTCTTGTCTCTTGACTTTGCTGAGGTGCTCGTCTGAGATCCAATCCATAAGGACAGTCAGGAGCCCATAAACTTCAGAGTTGGGTGGGAGCTGCAATACATTCACACCGTCAGCTATTTCAGCTTTCAGCTCCATGATCCTCTAAACCAAGCAGCAGCAGACGGACGTGCAGCCAGAGCACATGAGTTCTGACAGACCGTGCACCATTTAATGGGTGGTGAGACAAAGCTCGGGACAGAAGCCACCCGTGGAAGACATGATCTCTGAGGAACAGCAATGTGGAACAGGCCGTGCCTGCTCTGCTGGCCACGTATCCGGGCGACACAGCAGGCAAAAAAAGGAGACACACGCACAAAATAAA
>NW_011120117.1:0-826 GCF_000146605.3 Meleagris gallopavo
TGCTGCACACATCAGCGCCTCCAGGAACCACAAGGATGGTGTGAAACAGAACTCTGAAGACCAGGACGCAACAAGAGCCTAAAAGGGATGGATGGGCCCAATGCAGAAATACCACAGGCACCACGTCCAGAACAGAAGGAAGCACCGTAAGCGAGCGCTGCTGAGACCGGGATGGAAGTTGAGGAGCCACCAAGACTGCCAGCCTTCCTGCCTCGACCCCCAGACGACCACCGAGAAGCCAGCACACAATTAAAGACTATTGGCACAACCTTCAGAATAAACTTTCTCATTCCTTACACCCGTGCTGCTTCTTCCATCTCGTGGCATCCAGACTGGGAACCTTGGGGAGGTTTCCTTATTTTCTCCATCTCCTCCTATTTATGCACCTGTATATCATGGAATCACAGAATGGTTTGGCTTGGAAGGATCTTGAAGCTCACCCAGCCCCAACCCCCTGCTGTAGGCTGGCACACCTCCCATAGCAGAGCAGAGGGCAGAATCACCTCCCTGGCCCTGCTGGTCACACTTCTCTCCATGCAGCCCAGGAGACCCGTTGGCCTTCTGGGCTGCCAGCGCACATTGCCCGCTCACCTGGAGGCTTCCATCCACCCACAGCCCCAAATCCTTTTCCTCAGGGCTGCTCTCAAGCCATTCTCTGCCCAGCCTCTGTCTGGGCTTGGCATTGCCCCCACCCAGCTGCAGGACCTCGCACTTGGCCTTGTTGAACTCCATCAGGTTGCGTGGGCCCACCTCTCCATCCTGCCCAGCCCTCTGCATGCCATCCCTTCCTTCTGGCACGTTGACTCACCGTTCAGCTTGGAGCCAT
>NW_011120118.1:0-613 GCF_000146605.3 Meleagris gallopavo
CTGAGAGGTGCGGTGGATAAAACAGGAGGTAGGGATGTCTCATCCCTGGTTTCTTATTCAAGGCTGGGTTGAATGAGGCCCTGGACAGTTTGATCTGGTGAGTTGCAACTTTGCAACTCGGAGCTGGATGGTCTTTAAGGTCCCTTCCAACTCAAGCCATTCTGTGATTCTCTGGAATTGTGCTTGTCCTCCTTGTCTCTCACTTGTTTGGCCCGTGTGAGAGGTTGGGGTAGCGGGGTTGGGGTGGGGGTGGGGATTGGAGTGTGTGAGAGAGAGATTCTTGCTGTAGGTACTGAGAAGCTGCTGTGTATTTGAGCCAATGGCTGCTGCTGGCCACTGGGTGCCACTGTTTCTCTGAAGAACAGCTGTGCTGATGATACAGCACAGGGTGCTGTGCATGCCATGCAACTGAATGATTAAGAAGGGAGAGAAGTGTGACTTCTGCTCCAGTGAAAATCTCATCTGCTGACAGGCTTTTGTAGTTGAATTCAGAACCTGTTGCCACAGAGGGAGCAGTTGCTGAAGTTTGGAGACTCTTTCTGTTTACTCCTTGCAGTGTTTAGCCCTGATACTGGCTACTTAAAATAGAGAATCTAGAAATGGTGGCTAACTT
>NW_011120119.1:0-530 GCF_000146605.3 Meleagris gallopavo
AGGGCGGGATGTGAGGTTATGGGTTGGGATGTGGGGTTATGGGCAGGATGTGGAGTGATGGGGCGGGATGTGGGGTTATTGGGTGGGATGTGAGGTTACGGGGCAGGTTATGGGGCTGACTCCAATGACGTCACGACAAGGAGGCGGAGCCAAAGGATTTATTGGACACCGATGGGGGGACAGAGGAAGGGGCGAGGCTTGGATCAGAGGGGGCGTGGCTTCAGGCAAGAGGCGTGTCCCAGCGCAGGATGTAGACCCACCCCACTTCATCACCCACAGCCAATCCAGGTGCGGCGTTGTGTGAGGGGTGTGGCCTCGGCGCCATGGCGGTGATGGGGGCGGAGCAACGGTAATGGGAGTGCTGTCGGAAGTGGAGGGGCGGGGCTTAGTGGGAAAACGCCCACTTCCGGTCGTGTGGCCACGCCTGCTCTCTTAGCTCCGCCCACCACTTGGCTTCCCAAAGGGGCCGATGGGGGCAACTGGTGGGCAATGGGGTGAACTGGGAGCGACTGGTGGCCAACTGGGGCAAC
>NW_011120120.1:0-463 GCF_000146605.3 Meleagris gallopavo
AGTGATTAATTACTAGTATTCTCAGTAAAGGGAATCTCTGAAAGGTCTAGAACTTTTAGACCGTAAGAAATACCTGGAGAAAGTAAACCAGCTTATTCTGACAATCTCAAATAATACAAATAAACCTTACACAACAAAAGGAGAGATATTCAGTTGTTGAGAAGGACCTCTCTAGTAAAAACAATGGACAGATGTGCATCTAACTATAAATTTATAAAACTATAAATCCCAACAGTATTTTTTTTTAATTTATTTATTTATTTTAGAACCAGACTCGTGGTCCTGCACTCAAGAACAAAATACTCCACATTAACAGCAGAAGGGGGAAAAAAAAAAAAAAAAAATAAGACTACCCAGCAATAGCAGGGATGAAAGAAGCAATAGATGGACTTCAGAGTGATCCGGTGCTGGCTATCAGGTGACCACAGTTACTTCATGTCAGATGATCACAGATCATCTTTAC
>NW_011120121.1:0-460 GCF_000146605.3 Meleagris gallopavo
AGTTGAAGGATAGTAGCATGCCTATTTTCTGGCACATTTAACAAGGAAAATGTAAAATCTCCAAGTAAATTGTGCATTGGCAATAGCATTTATAACCACATTTTCTAACCTCCCATCATTATCTTTGCTGGAAGTGCAGGCATTGTGAACACAGAACTACAGTGATTAATTTAATAGTGTTAAATAATATAAATATTTTGAATATAATAATTTTATACTACTATATTTATAAAAAGTATTAAAATAGTGCAATTTATATTAATATAAACATACTAAACTCATATTTTGATATTTTAGAGTGTTAACTTGAATTAAATCCCTTTCCTTCCTGCATCACATTTTATTTTTTTATTTTATTTTTTTTTTAATTGTAAGTTTGTTTTGGTCTAAAGTAGATTGTGTAAAGAAACTTGGCAAAGTGACCAGTGATTGATAATGTAGCATGAGACCCATTGGTGGG
>NW_011120122.1:0-590 GCF_000146605.3 Meleagris gallopavo
TTCTTCTTCCGTGTCACCTGATAAAGGGGCTTACAATGAGGCTGTAGTTTGGAACATGCATTCTCCAAAAACCCACTACACCCAGGAACGATTGTGTCTCTTTCTTATTAGTGGGTGGAGACATGGCACTGATTTTGTTGATCACATCTGTTGGGATGTGACGACGGCCATCTTGCCACTTTATACCTAGGAACTGAATTTCCTGGGCAGGTCCTTTCACTTTGCTTCGCTTAATAGCGAAACCAGCACGCAGAAGGATCTGGATTATTTGCTCTCCTTTCTCAAAACTTCCTTGCTGTGTTGCCCCACACGATGATGTCATCAATATACTGTAAGTGCTCAGGAGCACCTCCCTGTTCCAGTGCAGCTTGGATCAACCCATGGCAAATGGTTGGGCTATGTTTCCACCCCTGGGCAAACGATTCCAGGTATACTGAATGCCCTCCAGGTGAAAGCAAACTGTGGCCTAGATTCTTTGGTCAAGGATGGAGAAAAAGGCATTAGCAATATCAGTGGTGGCGTACCATTCGGCTGCCTTTGACTCCAATTCATATTGGAGCTCTAACATATCTGGCACAGCAGCACTCAAT
>NW_011120123.1:0-407 GCF_000146605.3 Meleagris gallopavo
CCCATCTGCTGCGCCAAGCTGTCGGTGCGGAGGCGAGCGGGGGATGTGGGGCACTGCAGCTCTCTGTGGGGTGGGGGACAGCGGGGGAGCCCCCCCCCGGGGCACCCAATGGAAATCCAAAGGGGGGTCCCATGCTCGGGGCGGGGGTCCCGACGTTGGGGTGGAGGGGAGGAGCAGAGGGGCTCTCCTGTTGCTCCCCAGGGACAAAGCGTCGCGGTGACCCCGGTGTCATCACGGGGATCCTGGTGCCATCGTGGTGACCCCTCCCCAGGTTAATACCCTTAACGAGGCCGGCGCTGTGGCAGCTGATGGTAATTGCGTTAATTGAAAGGTTGGGTCTGCAGTCTGCTGTGTGGGTGTTACGCCCCGTCCTCGATCGGAGTCGGAGAGCTTTGAGTTTGGATAAC
>NW_011120124.1:0-433 GCF_000146605.3 Meleagris gallopavo
GTTCTGCATGCAGAAAATTAGGGTCTGTGGGCCTGCTGATGGTAAAACAAAATCTGTGTTGTTTTTTTTTTTTTTTCCAAAACAAGTGTGAATGTGACTTATTTTTGAGAAAAGCCATATGTATGTTAAGATTTGGTTTCAAGGTATTTAAGTCCAGTGGATAAAAGTAGGTAAATTAGAAGGAAGAAAAAAGAAAGATTTGCAACCTGATGACGTGTAAGATTCTGGAACAGCTTGTGCTGGATACCATCTCCAGACAACTGGGAGAAAAGGAGGTTATCAGGAGTAGTCAGCATGGGTTCACCAAGGGGAGGTCGTGCTCGACCAACCTGGTGGCCTTCTATGATGCTGTCACATGCTGGGTGGATGGGGGAAGAGCGGTAGATGTAATCTACCTTGATTTAGAAGGCTATTTGATACTGTCCCCCACGAC
>NW_011120125.1:0-513 GCF_000146605.3 Meleagris gallopavo
ATCCACTAAAGAATCCACCCCATGAAATTCATATCTTTCCAATTTGGACTACTGGTTTTCTCTATTCAGTTTATAAAGAGGTTAAGAAAACTGAAAGTTTTATGGAAACAGTGTGAAGCTTGATTTTTTTTATTATCTGGTTATATATACACACAAGTATGAAAATTATTCAAATAATAAAAGCTGGTGTAATAAAACAGGCATTTTTGGGCATGACCATGGACAAATCACAGTGTTGTGAAAGCAGCTGTTTTTTTCAGAATCAGAGCATGTCCTCATTGGTATCAAGCCATTAGTTCTTACATTAATGAGCACCAACTCAAGCCCTTTACAATGAAAAGTTAGCAGTTCACTGAATTTAAGTCAAAGTATGGAGACAGCTTGCTTTAGGGGAAAAAAAAAAGGCAAAACAATTAAGTTAGCTGGTTTATTCTTACCTAAAAAAACTCAACAGTCCATAGATTCACAGCAGCATAAAGCCTTCTCTAGTTTTTTTTTGTTTTTTTTCTTGTT
>NW_011120126.1:0-708 GCF_000146605.3 Meleagris gallopavo
ATCCTGGGCTGCATCAGCAGAGGGGTGGCCAGCAGGGACGGGGAGGTGACTGTCCCCCTCTGCTCTGCTCCTGTGAGGTCCCATCTGCAGCACTGCGTCCAGGTCTGGAGCCCCCAGTACAAGACAGACAGGGAGCTGTTGGAGAGGGTCCAGAGGAGCCACAAAGATGAGCAGGGGCTGCAGCACCTCCCCTACGAAGGCAGGCTGAGGGAGCTGGGCTTGTTCAGCCTGCAGAAGAGGAGGCTGTGGGCTGACCTAACTGCAGCCTTTCAATACCTGAAGGGAGCCTACAAACAGGAGGGGAATCAACTCTGTGAAAGGGTAGAACAGCAGGACAAGGGGAAATGGTTTGAAGTTGAGGGAGGGAAGATGTAGGTTGGATGTCAGGGGGAAGTTCTTCGCAGAGAGAGCGGTGAGGTGTGGAACAGCTGCCAGAGAGGCTGTGGATGCCCCGTCCATCCCTGGAGGTGTTCAAGGCCAGGCTGGATGGGACCCTGGGCAGACTGGGCTGGTATGAAATGGTTTGTGGCCGTGCCTGTGGCGGGGGGCTGGAGATTTGTGATCCTGGAGGTCCCTTCCAACCCGGGCCATTCTGTGATTCTGTGCCTCCACGGTGACAGTGACAGTGAGAACTTCGGGGACAGGCGGTTGTCCCGGTGGTGGCACTGCCGGCGGTTGTCCCGGTGTCACCCGGTGGCCCTGGGGGGA
>NW_011120127.1:0-689 GCF_000146605.3 Meleagris gallopavo
AGAGCGGAGAAGATGCTCTCCCAGGTCACAGCCAAACAGCCCTTCCTTCTCCACCTCCCGCTCCTTCGGCTTCTTTGGGCGGGCCTTCACCAAGGAACGAAGGAAGGTGATGAGCTTGCCGCGTTTCTTTGGCGCTGCACAACAAAATGGAGAAACCAGGTCATTCCAGTCATGCCAGGTTTTGGATCGTCTTGAAAAGCCACGTTCTGATCAAGTGGATCACTAGCAAACCAAACCTCTATCTGTCCACCAGGGACACTGGCTGTTCTCAGCCTCGTCCTGACTTGCAGGAGAACTGCCTTTGCCCTCCCTCATTCTCGCTGCCTACAAAACAGCAGCCATACGCCCCGTGGTATGCACGAAGGATCATCAACACAGAGGATAACGTGGGATGGGGAAGGGAGGTATTACACACGGAACACACCCCAAAAAAGATTCCCCTTTGCTTCCCTGCACCATCAAATGTAACATCCGTACCTGGCTTTGGCACTGAGTTGAGGAGAGCCTCAGGAACATTGTTAGAAATGAGTTCCACACAGTCGCCAGGGAAAAATCCAACCTGGAAGAAGAACAGAAAGAGAGGCCAACTATTGCATGCAGCCTTTTCCAGGTCTGAACTGTTAAACCAAAAGCAGCATTTTGCTTGGAACGTGCTTGCCTGACGCTCCATAAGACTATCCAGCAGACAA
>NW_011120128.1:0-998 GCF_000146605.3 Meleagris gallopavo
ATAAGGGCTTGAGCGAGAAGGCCCGCAGGACAGCAGAATCGGCTGGAATGCTTCCTGGGAGGTGGCAACCAAAGGCAGCTGACTGAGTCGTCCGGTTTTCTGGCATGGCCGTGCGTGTCCCGTCACGGACAGTGCAGAGGAACTAAGGCAACTGGAAGGGAAGGGCCTGTGCTGCGTCCCAAGCGCAGAGGACTCGCCAGAGGCAGGAGTTGATCTGTGGCAAGAGGTGGAGACGCTGCGTTCTTTCAGGATGCGTCTCTTCAGGGCCAGGGCCGGTCTAGTACGAGATTGAAATACGGCTAGCCGGGCCTGGAGAGAGAGGAGGTGACGAGGCCACAGGCTCAGGCTTCTCCTTGTGTGTGACTGGAGGCCGACGACTCCTTGCTAGGCAGAATCCTGGACGCTGGGGTTTCATTTTGGGCTGTGTTGATAAATACAGCCCAAGTCCTTTTGTATTGAATAAAAGCGAAACCAACTTTTTAAAATGGTGCTGCCTCTTTCCGTAGCTGGTCCAAAGGTCCCTTGCTTGGGCTGGCAATTGCGGGGCCATGAACCGGTCGGCTCTCCCCTGAAATTCTGCTGGTTTTGCCCCGTTTCCTTGTTGGTCTTGCCAACGGGTGGCCTTTCAGCCCAAGCATAACTGCTAGCGCCAGGCCGTGAGCATCCCCTTGCTCTGCAAGGACTGCAAAGGCACAAAGGAGGGGAAGCAGCGCGGGAGGAAGAGAGGTGTCCCTGCATTCGGCCCCTCGAGCTCGCCTCTCTTCCCTGATGGCCTTTCTCAGCCTTGGGCTGTGCTGAGGGTTGCTGTTTGCCCCGGGAAGCCCAGCTGCACGCGGGCAGCCGTGGCCTGCACATCAGCCTCCCGTTGAGGCACGAGGAGTTGAGGCACATGGGGATGTGGGAGGGCGTGCAGCAGGAGGGGCATTGGGCCCGAGCCCCGCTGGTGTTTGTCACAGCACAGGGGCTGCGGGGGACGCCGGCAGCGCAGAGCGGGGAAA
>NW_011120129.1:0-941 GCF_000146605.3 Meleagris gallopavo
ACACATTTAACGTTACATTTCATTACATTTGTCATGGGACTAAAAAAAAAATGGTTTGATATCATTAATGTTATGACATATACCTACACAATTTTTTCACAAAACTGGACATCACAGATGCAGAAAAAGTGAAAAAGGGGTCTAAAATATGAGTGAAAATGCTAATTTGTAAACCTCAATGTATTCATAGGTATATTTTTCTCTCAGTCACTTCTTAATCTTCCCATACTATTGTTCTTCGGAACTTCCAGCTCAATACTTCTTCCCTAGCCATACATTTGAATCCTTCTGCCAGTCCTCCTTGCTCAATCTGATTGATTCAGAGAGCAAAAACTCCACGCTCAAATACTAAGAAGTTTTTATGTGACTGTTCTGTTACAAAACTTGGTCGCTTCTTCATTGACAGCACTTAATACATGAGAGTGAGATGAATATAGCATCCAGAAAAACATTAAGAATGCTAAGAAACCATTGCAGCCTATGTGTAGTCTTTCTTATAAATGCAGAAAAATCCACTGATCAAAATCAGTCTTTTCATATGGAGGATGTAGTTGATCAGCAGTGACTGTATTTATCGAATGGTCTCAAGTGGACATTCAGTTTGTGGCTTTAAATTTAGTTCTACTTGAAGGTGAAGTTTTCCAGTGCAGCCTTGTAACTAACACTCAGGAATGAAGGTGGTAAGAAAAATTGGAGAGGTAAGGAGTCAGCATCTCAGAATTTATTCTGGTACAGTTTCTGCATGGCCTTGGGCAAGGCTCTCAACATCCATGCCTCATTGCTTCCACTGCTGAATTAGACAAGACTGACTTGTCTCTGAGGAAGCTGTGAGCTTCAATTTGTTAACATGAGAATACAAAGACACTCAAATAGTGGAAAATAGAAGCTTTCATTCTTGCAACTAAAAATCAAGACTTCAAGCTCAGAAGAAGCTGAAAATC
>NW_011120130.1:0-404 GCF_000146605.3 Meleagris gallopavo
GATACAAAACTTGATAATTCCCCAGTAAGGTCAATGAGAATTGCTGATGCTTAATTTCTCGTAGAGAGGTATATCAAAGAAAGGTATTTTCTCTGTGTTGCTAAATCCAGTTAGTATTACTGAGATAATGGCATGTGCACTGGAAGGAAAATAGTTGGCTCAAAGATGAGAGGAGACCACATTTTTACATAATCAGCAGTTCAATTATTGATTTTTTTTAAAGTAAGGCTTCAACTGAAACCTTTCAGCAGGTGCTGTAACACAGAGCTTAAGGCTGAAGCTGAATTTCAGGAAATTGAGTGAAATCTTCCATATTCTATCTTACATTTCTGGCTGACCATTTGTAGACTGCTAAGCATGGTTTCAAGCAACTTGAACCTGAAATGCAGATAGTGAACATATCA
>NW_011120131.1:0-639 GCF_000146605.3 Meleagris gallopavo
GAATTCCCAGTAGCTCATTCGTAACGCTTTTGCTTTTATTGTTAATTTGTAAGAGGAATTTCGTCACTACTGTGCTTGGATACTGGGACTTATCCATACGTAACACATGTCATGTACTTGGAAAAAAAAGAAAAAGCAGTAACACAAAAGACCAACATGGCTTAGCAAGGCGGAGCAGCAAAGTCCATTTGAACATAAAACAGCTGATACCACTAGTGAGTCCCAGTGCACTCAAGGGTTTAATCAAATGATGACATTATACAGAATATTTAGACAAGATAAATATTCTGTAAATTCACTACAACGTGAAGAAGAAAATAAAAGCTTCACCTTCTCCCACACGATCTGAAGAATGGGGCACAAAGCAACAGATTGATCCTCAACAGACTGCTGAGCTTCACTGACAGCTCTCCTGCTCAAGGGACTGGATGTTGCCTTTGCTGTCGCCCTGGGAAGGTGTGCTGCAGCTGATCTAGAACTTTCTCTGAAAACTGAAAGCCCTTCCAATCACAACGCTCCCATCCCCTCTGGATTAGGTAGAGGTGCACTAATGGTCTGCACAAGGCATCGCTTCTCTAGAAGGCAGTGAATGTGTTATTTGACCAAAAGCTGGAATGCCCCCGCTCCCTTTTTCTTCTT
>NW_011120132.1:0-605 GCF_000146605.3 Meleagris gallopavo
CAAGAAGTTGGCAAATCCTGGAGGGTACGTCTTTTTGTACTATTTTTACATTTCACAACATTTCCTAATTACATTCTAGAGGAAGAGCAAGCCTTCCTTCACCTACTGTGCGTCGCAGCCATGTTCAAAAACTCAGAGCAGTTCACTGTAAAATACTGTTTAAGCTTAACAAATGAGGAATTCTAGCTTTTGAAAAGGAAAGGAACTACAATAACAATCTTGAGCAACGACCAGAGCACTCTTAACCATCATAGGATTTCCTAGCTCTCTCCTAATTTGGTTCGTCTGAATTTGTACAAAATCCATACCAATCAGTACATCTAAATTGGACTGATGCCAAAATGAGTGCAATCAGAAACTGACATTCGTATCTGTTCGGGCTGGATGCTACCTGCACGAAACACAGAACGAGAGCCATCGCAGTGGGACCTTTTTACAACCACTGCAGCAGATGTGTACACTGGAAAATGTTGACCCTGTTACTCACGAGCCCCCATTGCTCTCTGTGTGCTCTCTGTGCTCACGTTCTGCTATTTAATGCACAGCTTGGTGAGCAGCTTGGTAAAAAACTGGTGGCTTCTCCAAAACAATCTATGCCTCTGACA
>NW_011120133.1:0-459 GCF_000146605.3 Meleagris gallopavo
CACTGGATGGATCAAAAACCAACATGAATCAACAATGTTACTTAATTACTGTAAAGGGAATACTATTTTGGATTATGAGAAGTGGTTATCATCCATGAAACATTTAACAAGCTTTTCCACTCTTCTCAATGCTGGCATCTCCTTTGCCATGCAGCATTTGCCATACTTCAAGAAGGATGTAATCTAGGTGAGCAGGGTTAAGAGAAGAATAGTAAAAATTATTAGAAGTCTAAAAATCTGATTTAGGAGAACAAGTTAAGGAGAAGAACAGAGACATCAATTGCCAAAAGTATAGTAAAAGAGTCATAAAAGACCAAGGAAAAAGAAAAACCCTTACCCTTTAAAGTAAATTTTTTTAGAACAGCCAGAACAAGCATCAGAGCCAAAGCAGTTTGTTTACATTATCATTTACTTTCCCGCAGCATTGAAACAGAGGAATATATTTTGATGAGAATTACA
>NW_011120134.1:0-546 GCF_000146605.3 Meleagris gallopavo
GAGACCCTCAGCAAAAGAAAACAGACTTAACAAACATCAAAGAAGCCAGGGCCTCTACACAAGGCTGGCTTGCCTCGCTCTGTGGGTAGGTTGGGATGCAACAGGCAGGGATGAAGACACTGCCCCCATCCTCCTTCCGAGCTTATCTCTATGCAAGGACAAGCAGATGTCCAGAAACAAGGACCGAGTGTTGAATGAGCAGGTGTGAGAAGCTAGCTAATTAGCGATATATGCTTAGCTAGAAACAAGTGATGTTCAGCCAGTATCCGTGTGTTTAGTTGAGCATCGGGAAGATTGTGATCCTGCAGTACTCAGCCAATGAGGAACCAGGGGAGAAAGAGATAAGTGTCGAGTTATAGGGCGTAAAAGATGTAACGCTGTGTTCTGTGTGCTCTCCTGCTTGCGTGAGTTAGGAGAGGACAAGATAAGGGTTAACCATTGTGTAGCAATGTGAGTTAGGAGAGGACAAGATAAGGGTTAACCATTGTAGTAGCAATGTGAGTTAGGAGAGGACAAGATAAGGGTTAACCATTGTAGTAGCAATGT
>NW_011120135.1:0-406 GCF_000146605.3 Meleagris gallopavo
TGTGCATATAGCGGCCGATGAGCTCCTACTTTACAGAAAGCTAAGCTAAATGTTTTGCTGTATGATGCATACATACATATGATATCTTCAGTTTTTCAGATTACACAACTCTAAATCTTCACTCTGTTCCTAAAGAAATCTATATTATGGCTATTATCTGTTATTCATCTACGGAAATTTATTTCTGGATCACTTATTTCTAATGTACAATTTGGTATCTGATATCTGAAAGTCAAAACAACATCAGTTATTCTTTTAAAATACATTTAATAATTCCTACTTGCGTGGAAATTTACTCAAAATTGTCGGTCAGGAATGGAAAAGACAAAAAAAAAAGTAAATGTTTACACATTAAAAATTGAAAGTTTACAAAACCCAACCATAGTGTGATTATACGACAGATTTT
>NW_011120136.1:0-541 GCF_000146605.3 Meleagris gallopavo
TAAGTTATCACAATAAATCATCCAAGAACCAAATGTTCTTGATGAGAATACAGATCTACCAGATAGAACTGTGGGGGAAGAGGGTTAGGACATTTTTATTTGTTTGCATCTCTCACAGTTCGCTGTCATAAGTTACTGTCTCTAAAGAAAGAATTCTGGAACACTGTACCTCAACTTGTCTACTACACAGACCATCATCTAAGTACTAAATGACACAAACTTCATTTATCAGATCACTTAAGTTTAAAAATATAAAACAACACTAAAAACATTTAGCAGAAAAATCTTTCAGGCTGCATTTCCCGAGCATTGAGAAGTAGTAACTAAAATCTCTAACGCATTTTTGACTTACTAAAACTGTACTGTACATGAAGACATTTCTTCCAATCCCTGCTCAGGTCAGTTTCAGTAATTTCAGTGAAGTTACTAGCCAGGAACCCTGACCCTCCTTTTCCTTCACCCTCTCCTGGCTTACAAAAAGTGATGCAGAACACAGATCTAAGTATACAACAATCTGAGTAGTAAACTTCCTCACAGACAT
>NW_011120137.1:0-393 GCF_000146605.3 Meleagris gallopavo
TCTCCACGCTGCTGGAGCTGCAAGTGCCTCCGGGCTCACAGCAGCCCCACAGGAAAGGCTTGGGCAGGATGGGGTGGGGTGAACAACCACTCACCGGTTTCTCTGCCTCCATCGCCGGAGAAGCAGACAGCACGTGATCGTCGCTGCCAGCATGGAAACCACGAGAGCTGCAGCCAGTAGTGCCAGGCAGTACTTCAGTAACACCGGACCTTCTGTGGCACGTCCCTCATCTTCCACACCTGGAGGAACAATGCGCTCACTGCTGTGTCTCGTGCCCTGCTGGCAGGCTCACAAGAGGTCTGACACGGCCACAAAACGTTGTCTTTCGTTGGTTGGCCTCCGGGAACACGTGAAAATCCTCGGGCTGCAATGCTTCCCTGATTCCAGCGAAGC
>NW_011120138.1:0-488 GCF_000146605.3 Meleagris gallopavo
GCATATATGTATATGCACGTTTTCTATGTCTTCCACTCACTTGTGATTACAAAAAGTAGGAATTCAAATCCATATGCTAGTTTCTAAAGGAAAGATATTTCACATACTAGTTGTATTTTTACCACTGGTGAATTTTAATTTCTAATCTGGATTAAATGTATCACTGAAATTTAACGTGATATTAATAAAAGCTCTGGTCACCAAATCACAGTAACTACTGATATAATGGATTAAGGGGAAATTCAAATCAGGTCAACCTTTTTTTTCTTCATTGATGATAATATGAAAAGTAAATTAAGAATGTTTAGATCCAAGCTGGAGTTTGGAACTAAGGCGACATTTGGAAAAAAGAAGACATTTTTATAAAACTAAAAGAACAGTGATAAAAACATAAAAATCACCACATATGTATACAGCACAATGCCATCATAAATGATAAAATCCTAGAAAAATGTGAAATTCCAAAATGCTTTTTTTTTATGTAACAG
>NW_011120138.1:8997-9451 GCF_000146605.3 Meleagris gallopavo
AGTTACGGCCTAAAATGAGTTTTATTACTACATATCTTTGTTTACTCATATCTATAAAGCTGTGCAATTAAGAAGTGCACATTCCACATTGGATAGCAAACAGCGAGTGAACACTGCAAGTAACCTGTTTTAGAAGTGGATCTAATCTTACTCTTAGCTAAATTCTTGCTTTAGACTCATTTAATGTTACATTTTAAAAAGACTGATTTACGCAAATTTCTCTCTTTTGACCTTTGAGTTATTTAGTATTGTTCCAACACTATAAACGTTTGAAGTCAACTTCTCAGGTTCCTTCATTGTGCCCTGTGCAAGGGGAGACCTTATTGCTCTCTATAACTACCTGAAGGGAGGTTGTAGTGATCTTGGGGTCGGCCTCTTCTCTGTAGCTAGTGATAGAACTAGAGGGAACGGCTTCAAGTGGCGCCAGGGGATATTTAGGCTGGACATTAGGAAA
>NW_011120139.1:0-407 GCF_000146605.3 Meleagris gallopavo
AGGGTGACATATATGAATAATGCAGGAGTGAGGGGAAAATGATAATGAATTAAGCATAGATTATTTAAAAAAAAAACCAAAAACCTGTTGAACTGTGTTGTGCAGTCAGTGAAAACAGTTTAATGACATCCATTTTCCTTCCTTACAGCTAGGGAAAACACCTCGACTGTAGAGAAGAGCTATACTGGTAGAGCACACAATGACAGATTGTTAGAATGATTTGTAAGGCTTTTCATTTTGGATGTCTATGGATTCTAATATCATATCCCATGTGCAACCAATAGGGTAAAATAAAAACAGAAGAGATAGTAAGAAAATACTCATTCTGGCTGCTTGTTTTTAAAAGCGTCGCTTCTCTAGAAATTGGTTAAGCAGATTTTGCTGACTCACTTTGGCATGTGATTTAC
>NW_011120140.1:0-1089 GCF_000146605.3 Meleagris gallopavo
ACCTACGGAATTTAATCCAGCAGGCAGGCCTGTGGCCAAATTCTGTGCTGGCAGCACAGTCTTTTATGACCACTAGGAACATTCCCAGTTACAGAGCTGCCACAACTTGGGCACAAAATATACAGACCCACCTGGGAGAACAGAAAATAAAGAAGCAACTTACCCTCCCCTTATCCAGCTCCGCTCTCACATTTAGAAGTGAAACTACAAGTTCAAATGCCATGAAAAAATGAAGGGATGAGATGCAGCAAGCCCAGGGAGCAGGCAGGTAGGCACAGCAAAGCAGCAAACAAAGACCAAATCTCTGAGAGGGGGCCTGCTTACAGAAATAAACCCGGGGCCTGCCTACAGAAAGCCCACACCTTTCACTCCCACTAAAGCTCCACCATTTTGACAGCCAAGCCAATAACTACCACTTCACTTCTCATGACTCTTCCCTGAGCTCCAGAACAAATAGTTACTTGAGGTCGCCTATTGCAACTGCAACTGCTCATAACTAATAATCAAGATTATATCTTTCGTGACATAAGCAGCTCACTTCTGCTTGGTGGCAATGACAGTCCATTCCCATTGCATCCCTTCGTGTCACAGCTGGCTTTCTGACAGCCTCCTGCATGATTCCCCCAAAAGCACCCTGCACTTATTCTGAAGAGTGAAAGGAAGGAAGGTTCGTGGAAACAGGCACTCAAGGCTTGCAAGAGACGCAGTGCTCCAGATCAGAGATAGGACCATCACAGTGCCAGAGCACACTCTATCACTAAAGGAAACATTTGAGAGCACATTCACAACCTCTGCATAAGCTGTAACGATTCAGCATCTTGAGCTTTATCATTCAGTTGGAGAAGGCAGATGCTCTCACACATCAGTCAGCAAGCACTTGGAGGAGCCAGCCCTCTGGTTTGTACAGTGACAGACATCATTGCTGCCGGCTCTGACACCTTACCAGGAGATGCTTCAGTTTAGTAACGTGGACTTCATTCCTTCCATCAGCAGCTGCTCCTGGACTGACCTTCATTCATACAGTGACACCATCACTTCTAGCACGAGCTGACCTGCAAAACAGAGGGAAGAAAGTGGGATGACAACAAA
>NW_011120141.1:0-453 GCF_000146605.3 Meleagris gallopavo
CAGCACACACAGGCATCGTGTTGCAGCGTGACACAAAGCCTGGAATGGCACCAGTGCCCTCTGACGTGCAGCAGGGCTGAGCTCAGCAGGCTGAGGGCAGCACTGACCTGTAGTGAGGAGCGGGCAGCTGCTGGATGACGTCCTGCATTCTGGCCAGCCGCTCCTCATCTGTAGCGGCACAGACAGCACCCTGGAAGAGTCCAGAAAGGGAGTAAGACAAATCAGGCTAGAAACCTGCCACAGGGTGGGGAAATATGGGGACAGTGTGCTGTCGGGCAGCACGAAGAACATGTCATGCCTTCCAAGAGACATCTGGGGAACATAGAACCACACAGATGGTGCCATTGAGAACAAGGAGTCCAAGCACCGGGCCACTTTACAGCCTGGGTGGGCAGCTCAGCTCCTCGCAGTGGGCATTCATCTCCAAGTACACTTTGCTATTCATCCCATTCC
>NW_011120142.1:0-722 GCF_000146605.3 Meleagris gallopavo
AGTGAGCGAATTCCTGTGCGCACATCGGAAAGGAGCGGTTTGCACTTGGCCTTGGTTACATGCAGAATGCACTACGCCTACCTCTGAATACTATGTCTCTGCTTTAGTTCGAGCCACAATTCATACTAGTGAATTTTTTCACTGCTACACATCTGCTTTCAGAGAGGAAAAGATTGGAAGGGAAAAAACGCTCTAAAAAGGCATGTACAAGTTTGAGGAGCGACAACCGTAGTGCTTTCAGGGAGAGAGTTTCGGACAGTGAGGAGTAATCATTTCTGGACTTCGGAGAAAAAACCCCCTCCACACGCAGGTAGTGCAGGAGGCTGAATTCGCACTTGTCGGCATCGGAATCGCACTCCTTCTCTCTCACGCGTTGAAAACGGCATTCGCGCTGAACCGCTCCGGAGACTTTGCCGTAGATGGCCGAGAAATCGCGCTTCTCCCCGAACGCCGCTTTCAGCCGTCAGCAGCGGTCTCGTGTTTCTCGCTTGCCGAGAACGGGCCACTTCAGCCGGCTGCTTTTCTCCGACGAGTGAGCGGGCTCCTGTGCGCACATCGGAAAGGAGCGGTTTGCCGTTAGTTTGCCTACGTGCAGAATGCACTCGACTAGCTCCGTATACTATGTCTCTGCCTTTATTTCGAGCCACAATTCATTCTAGTGTGGTTTTCCACTGCTACACATCTGCATTCAGAGAACGAAAAGATTAGGAAGGGAAAACCCT
>NW_011120143.1:0-476 GCF_000146605.3 Meleagris gallopavo
TCTACACCCGTGACAGGGGGGCGGTAGGCCCCTGCCCTCCCCTCCCCAGCCCACAAAATGGGAAGGAAGGGAGGAAAACAAAAATACAGCGGCAACAATCTATGGAGGAAAACTTATTTTACTAATTATGATATTGAAATTGAGACTAATAAATCAAATAAAATAGGAGAGAGAGAGAGTTCCCGAGACCGATTCAAACCTGAAAAGCTTGGAACGGCCAGGAAAGCACCTCCAGCACCCACTGCCAGGCAGTAAGAGACCGCCCCACCCGGAAGGGCCAGATCCCATGGCTTCCGTAATGTATGGGGATAGGTGCCTGGAATTGGAGCATTAACACTTGAACTCCCAGTGCACTACATGATGTTTTGATGCGGAATACTGAGAAACCAAAAAACAAAAAAACATAAAAACCATGACATTCCACCCCTTATTCTACATCACTACATCATGCTTAATTTATATACATATATATAAGC
>NW_011120144.1:0-409 GCF_000146605.3 Meleagris gallopavo
TCTGAGTGGGGTGTGAATGTCTTGCTTAAGGAGGGCTCTGTCTGAATATCCTTGTTGCTGCTTCTCTCTTTGAGACTGTTCTTGTCCTCCAGCTTTTCTCTTCTGCAGAGCACCTTGCGCATTTTCATGTGTCTGTTCACTAATGTCTTCTTGTGGTTGCTTTATATCAGCTAGACATTTCCAGGGATTCTCCACATTTAAGTTCATGAAGCTTCAAAGTTCTTTGTTGCTTTCAGCATAGCCGACCATCTATATAGCTCTACTAAATTCCATCAAATCTTGGCTGAGAGTTTCTTCCTGATATCAGGCCTTCTTGCATCTTGTTTTTGTACTTGAAAGGTCTTTGCAGCTCGTTTCTCAGTTAGATTTCAGCTACAGACCATGAGATGACGATGTGATATGGCGTTTT
>NW_011120145.1:0-494 GCF_000146605.3 Meleagris gallopavo
TCATGGATGGTGGCAAATGCTCTATGGGGATGGTTACAGCAGTGGGAGCAAAATAACTGGCAAAGAAAGAGTAAACCTATTTGGGCTGCTGAATTGTGGAAAGATATTGCCGCCCGAACAAAGAATATGGTTGTAAAGGTGCGCCATGTAGATGCCCATGTGCCCAAGAGTCGGGCTACAGAAGAACAGCAAAATAACCATCAGGTAGACCAAGCTGCCAAAATTGAGGTGGCCCAAATAGACCTGGACTGGCAGAACAAGGGTGAATTATTTTTAGCTCGATGGGCCCATGAGACCTCGGGTCACCAAGGGAGAGATGCGACACATAAATGGGCTAGAGACCGAGGGGTGGACTTAACTATGGACGCTATTGCACAGGTTATTCATGATTGTGAAACATGTGCCATAATCAAAACAAGCCAAAAAGGATGAAACCACACTGGGGGGGAAGGCGATGGCTAAAAGTATAAATACGGAGAAGCATGGCAGGTTGA
>NW_011120146.1:0-602 GCF_000146605.3 Meleagris gallopavo
CCAAGAGCCAGGCCTGGCAAACTTGGCCGATCTGAGCATGCGGGAGGGGGCTGCAATCAGACCAGAAGTGTCCACTTCAATTGCAGCTCCTTGTAGAGAGACAAACAACAGTAACAGGTGTGAATGAGTTCATTCACAAGCTGCACAATGAGTTTGTTCTTTAATTAAAAAAAGCATGCGTGCCGAGTCAAAAAAGGTAACAGCAGGAGTTGATATCAATGGAAGACGTTCCTCTTCCTACGCCTCATCCTCCTCCCCCCGCTCTCCTTGCCTCACCTTTACCCCAGCTCCTGGAAGATGCCCACAGACTTTCAGTCAGCTCTCAAATCCATAGGACTCCTTTCACATTACTCCATTAATAAAAGATTTCAGACTCGTTCCATGCACTCAAACTGACCGAGCAGTGGTATCACAATCACTCGTAACACACGGAAGCACCCAAACCCTGAGGATTTCTTTCCCCTCCACTACCAGGTTCTTCTTAGCACACAGGACTTCTCCTGCTGCTATCAAACAAAGCCAGCAGTACAAAGCAAGCAGCCACGAGGACTCTAAAAGCAAAGCCTGATCCACAAAGCACACCTGGAACTTCGACAAGCACA
>NW_011120147.1:0-371 GCF_000146605.3 Meleagris gallopavo
GGGGGGCTGTCTGCACCGAGTGGCTCTGGGAAAGCTGGCGTTGCCCCACTGGGGATTGCTTCCGTTTTCCAGAAGAGAGACCCAGCACCAGCAGTCTTGCCAGCGATGTGGAAATTGACCACTTCCTCACCTGCATTGATGGTGAGTTGGTGGTCTGCACACAGGATGGGTGGGTGTCCGCACTGAGCGGGGGTGGGAAGGCTGCCATCATCGTTCTGGGGGATGCTCTGCTATTCCAGAAGCGGCGAGTGCTCTGGACAGCTGCAAAAGGGAAGAGCTGATGCAGTGCACCACTGCCACCGAGCCACCGAGCCCAGATGTCTCCAGCAGCCCCAACACCGCTCTCACACTGAGCTGCCTGACCTCCCCCC
>NW_011120148.1:0-420 GCF_000146605.3 Meleagris gallopavo
TCATCCATGTCTTCCATGTGGGCTCACAGTGGGGTGACCTCAGGTATTGCTTCAGATTCTGAGGAGTCCCAAAGAATCATCAAGAAAGAGCAAAATTAGGTCAGTGTCTGGCTTGAGCCAGGGGTCTGCTGTTGTCCCAAAGCACAGAGCAGTTGTGACGTGGCTAGGAGAAATCTGGGATGCACTGAGGTAATGCAAGGAAGCTTGAAAGCATTAAACCAAAGAATGTTGCAGGAGGAGCATACGTATCCAAAATGAATGTAAATCCAGAGGTGCAGGTGTAGTAAACTGGGCTCTCTCCGTGTTCCTGGATAACATAAAGGCTATCTCTCAGGATAAGGAGGCATTCAAGGCCAGGCTGGATGTGGCTCGTGGGCAGCCTGGGCTGCTGGTTGGCGACCTGCACATAGCGAGGGGTTG
>NW_011120149.1:0-522 GCF_000146605.3 Meleagris gallopavo
CTTTATGGATCCCCCACTTGTCCCTCGAGATCCCACATAACCCCCACCCTTCCCCCTCCCCATTTTGATGCAGGTGTCACCCCTGAAATGCCCAAGTCAGTGCAGTTCCAGGTAAGTGTCTGGGTCAGTGGACCCACTTCAAATCCCAGTTCACCCTTTGGGGCCCACGGGGAACATCACTATGCAGACCCACACCCTTCCCATCAGGCCCACAAACGATCCCCCAGCCTCACATGGCTTACTCTGACATTTATGTGCCCCACCTGTATCCAGCTCATGGGAAATCCAAACCTGCATTGCGGGGAACCCTCAGCCCACAAACCTAAGTCCCCAGACCCACAGAAGCCCTCCAAGACTTAATCCCCCCTGAACATATAGGGACATACAACTTGAGTAGAGGGGCCCTAAATGCACCCACACCAAATCCCCATGACACATGGGGAACACAAAAAGAGCCCCTGTATTCCCCCAGTCCCTAAACACCCCAAAACCATAGCTGGGCCTCAAATATCCTCCTTTGTG
>NW_011120150.1:0-1138 GCF_000146605.3 Meleagris gallopavo
TGTTTAATCTGTTCAAAAGCCTGCTGCTGCTCCGGGCCCCATGTAAACTCATTCTTCATTCGCGTCACATGATAAAGGGGACTTACAATGAGGCTGTAGTTTGGAACATGCATTCTCCAAAAACCCACTACGCCCAGGAACGATTGTGTCTCTTTCTTATTAGTGGGTGGAGACATGGCACTGATTTTGTCAATCACATCTGTTGGGATGTGACGACGGCCATCTTGCCACTTTATACCCTAGGAACTGAATCTCCTGAGCAGGTCCTTTCACTTTGCTCCGCTTAATAGCAAAACCAGCACACAGAAGAATTTGGATTATTCGCTCTCCTTTCGTGAAGACTTCTTCTGCTGTATCGCCCCACACAACGATATCAATGTACTGCAGGTGCTCAGGAGCACTGCCTTGTTCCAATACAGTTTGGATCAACCCATGGCAAATGGTTGGGCTGTGTTTCCCACCCTGGGGCAAACGGTTCCAAGTATACTGAACGCCCCTCCATGTGAAAGCAAACTGTGGCCTGCATTCTTCAGCCAAAGGAATGGAAAAGAAGGCATTAGCAATGTCAATGGTGGCATACCATTTGGCTGCCTTTGACTCTAGTTCATATTGGAGCTCTAACATGTCCGGCACAGCAGCACTCAGTGGGGGTGTGACTTCATTCAGGCCACGGTAGTCCACCGTCAGTCTCCATTCTCCACTGGCTTTACGTACTGGCCATATGGGGCTGTTAATGCGTGAGTGAGTTTTGCTGATCACTCCCTGATCCTCTAGTTGACGAATCAACTTATGAATGGGGAGCAAGGAATCCCTGTTGGTGCGGTACTGCCGTCTGTGCACTGTTTTTGTGGCAATCGGTACCTGTTGCTCTTTTACTTGCAGCAACCCCGCAACAGACGGATCTTCTGATAGGCCAGGCAAAACAGACAGCTGCTTAATGTTGTCTGTGTCCACAGCAGCTATCCCAAAGGCCCATCGATGCCCCTTAGGATCCTTGAAATGCCCCCTTCTGAGGTAATCGATACCTAGTATACATGGAGCCCCTGGGCCAGTTACAATAGGATGTTTTTGCCAGTCCTTACCAGTGAGGCTTATCTCAGCCTCCAACACAGTCAATTCTTGAGAGCCTCCAGTCACC
>NW_011120151.1:0-837 GCF_000146605.3 Meleagris gallopavo
TCCGTGCTTTCGGTTCTTCCTAAGGAGTGTGAAATTTCTTTGAACTGAGCACTGAGACACCAGAATCATTACAATGAGATGTCACAGAATTGCAGAGGTTGGAAAGACCTTCAAGATCATCGAGTCCAACTGCAACCTGACCGTGTCACTCTAACAGCCCACCACTAAATCACATCCCTGAGCAAACTAGAAACTCTACCCAGGATACTGAGGTATTTTGTTGTGGATTAACGGTAACGATAGAAGTGCTTTGTATGTCGGAAATACGCCATTCAGACAGATGAGCTTCATTTCAAAAACATGGATAGAAAGCCGTACGGTACCACTATGCGCTGTATCCATTTCCACATACGCCCTAGGACTCTGCATCTCCGCAAGCTTTGTACACTTTCAGAGCAAAAGCTACCAAATCTCTATTTGAAACTTCATGCAATTTTTCAGCTTCCTTATAGATAATCAAGTATGGGTCCGAAAAGACCCATAGCCACTTCTCTGCCTACAGAGAGCTCCAGAATCCCTTTTGTTGGCCACATCGGGGTGTGTCTGAGCTGTTCCACGGTTCCTGCAGACAGGGAGATGCTCCTAAGTACTGCTCTGCAGTCAGACCAGGGTCTGCAGGGCGCAGCTGGTGGCACAGAGGTATGATGGGGTCTATGGGTGACACAAGAAGGAGATGCGGGAAGCAGCTGCTGCAAGGCACAGCTCCAGGGTGCAGAGATGGGGCAGAGACAGGGAGCGAACTGGCGACACAAAGGCTGTGCAGGGCGAATTTGGGCTGCCCAACATCTCTCCCTCCATCCAAGTGCAGATGTCTTCCTGTGAGCAAATCACCTGTGC
>NW_011120152.1:0-457 GCF_000146605.3 Meleagris gallopavo
AATATCCAGACCACTGAACCCCCTTTTGTTGCTGGACCAGCTAGTCCATTTCTCCTGCTTAATACCACAAGTCAACCTTACACTTGATTTTAATAATAATATTTAATTCTACCAAAAAAAAAAAGCCATTTTATTACAATCCTTTTTTTTTTAAAAAAAAGAACTGTACAAAGAAGCATGATCAAACCTCCACAAAAGCAGATTAATACTGTTCTGTTTATTGCCTCTTGAAGACTCTCTGCATAGTGTCCATGAGTTGTGTTTAAGGTCCAAGTGAAGATAAAACAGCAGAGCAGCAAAGAGGTGAAGAGGGGCCGCAGAGGTGGGCAGTGCAGAGCCTCAGAGGGTACAGTGGGACATGCTTCATTAAAGTATCCAGGAAACAGCAGCATTGCACACACACAACCCCCCTCCAAACCAAACCCTACTTTCACAAGATTGTTTTTCAATTGTAAAC
>NW_011120153.1:0-1930 GCF_000146605.3 Meleagris gallopavo
GCCCTTGCCTTTGCCTGGGCATTCCCTTGCCCTCCTGTTTTTGTGGAACCCGCACCTGGGGCGGGGTGCAGCCCAGCGAGCACAGCTGGGGGCAGTTTGGCTGTGGAGTGGGGCAGAGCCAGGCTCCACCCCTCCCTGATCCCATTGAAGGGTTGGGAAAAGTAGGGGCAGCATGTGAACCTGGGGAGTGCTTCCTTTGGAGTATGCCTTGTTCTTTGGTGATGGAGTGAGTGATTTTTTTTTTTTTTTTTCTCCATTGTGGAGCTGATCTCTCTCTTTCTTAGCAGGGAACCCTGAGCGTACTTAAGGGCTGGTAGGTATTTGGACCTGGAAGCTGCTTCCTTCACTTGAGAGTGTGGGGGAGTATTGGTCCTTGGAATGGGGTAAGTGGTTTCTTTTTTCTTTCAGGGCTGTGATCTGCTCTTTTTGGGGATCCCAAGTGCGCTGAAGGGCTGCTAGGTGTAAGAGCAGCATCTGAATCTGGAGACTGCTTCCTTTGGGGTGTGGGGTGAGCCCTTAGAATGGGGTGAGTGATTCCTGCTTGATTTCAGAGCTGTGAGCTCTGCTTTTCTGGAGGATCTCAAGCTGGATGGCTGTAATTCATCGGGCTATGTGCTAATTGCATCCATGCGGTGGGTGTTTTTTAAGGGCATTGTGTGCATCCTTGTTGTGTTTTCAATTATGTTCTGCGTCTCTTCTGATTTGATTTTGCAGCCTGATGGAGTTGAAGGATTGCCTGGGCTCCTCCAATCAGTGGTGTGAGATCTGTCTAGCAGGTAATGAACATCACGCACCCCATGTTGGTGCGCTGCTTGTATGCAGGTAGGTTTGCGATGTGATCCGACTCCCCCATGCTGACCATCCACAGCTAGATCAAGTTGCTCAGAGTCTGAGCCAGGCTCACCTTGAAAGGGCCAGCACATCCACCATGTCTCTGGCAACCTGTGCCACTGCCTCAGCACCCTCACTGTACAAGACATTTTCCTTAGATTTCACCTCCATTTTCCCTTGTACTTTCCTTTAGGTATTGAAAGGCTGTTACCAGGTTCCCTTGGAGCCTTCACTTCTCCAGGAGGCTGAACAGCCCAGCTCTCCTTGCTTACAGGAGATGTGTTCCATCCTTGGGTTCGTGTTTGTGGCTGTACTCTGGATGCACTCGCACAGCTCCATGTCTCCCTGCACTGAGCACTCCACATCTGGACGCAGCATTGATGGTGAGGCCTCACCAGCGCAGAGCAGAGGGATGGGGATCTCCTCCCTTGGCCCGCTGACTGCGCATCTTTGGATGCAGCCCAGGATACGGTTGGCTTTCTGGGCTGGAAGGGCCCATTGCTGGCTTGTGTCCAGCTCCCACCCACCAGTACTCCCAGGCCTTACGGAGCAGGACTACGCTCAGTCCTTTCATCCCCTAGCATGTTTGGTGTGGCTGTTCCCTCATCCCACCTCTGACCCTGCACTTGGATTTGTGCCCATGCTCAGCCTGTTGAGGTCTCTGTGGATGGCATCCCGTCCTCTGCTGTGTCACTGCAGCCCACAGGCCTTGGTGTCCTTAGGGTGCACTCAACCCCACTGTTGATGTCCCTGAATGAAGGGGAAACCCAGATGCTTGTACCAACTGGGCGTAGAAGCCCTTGGGAGCAGCCCTGCGGAGGACTCGGGGGATCCTGGTGGACAAAGAGCTGGACATAAGCCAGTAGTGTGCACTTGCAGCCCAGAAGGCCAACTGTATCCTGGGCTGCATTCAAAGAGGAGCGACCAGCAGGGAGAGGGAGGTGATTGTCCCCCTCGACTCGGCTCTGGTGCGGCCCCCATGTGCAGCACTGCATCCAGGCCTGGGGCTCCAGCACAGGAATGATGTGTAGCTTTTGGAGCAGGTCCAGAGAAGGGCCACGAAGACGATCAGAGGGCTGGAGCACCTCTCTTAGAAAGA
>NW_011120154.1:0-501 GCF_000146605.3 Meleagris gallopavo
CGATGCTGCTTACCACCAGAGAAGGCTCAAGTACCCAACAACATTTTTGCTTTCATCTTCTTTGCTAACTGCTCACTATACACTGCCCTCACCTTTGGTTTGGTAGGTGGGGATTGAGGAAGCGATTCCAGTCCCACAGACCCCTGCCCATCCCACTCTATGATGGGAGATCAGGTTCTAGACCACCTGAGGACCCGAACATTTGGGTCCTGACGAGATGAATCCCACAATTCCAAGACAATTCACCGCTGCAGTCACTGAGCCACTCTCAATGGTATTTCAGAAGTGGAGGCAGTCAGGTGAAGTCCCTGATAACTACTAAAAAGGTGACAGCACACCAGATATTAAGGATAAAAAGTGTGACCCTGGCAACTACCACCATGTCAGTCTCACCCCTGTGCTGGGCGTGATCACGGAGCAGATCCTCCTGGAAGTGACTCTAAAGCACACGTTCCAGTGAGTCAGCACCCTCTGTACAAAAAGCTTCCTCCTAATAACCAA
>NW_011120155.1:0-795 GCF_000146605.3 Meleagris gallopavo
TTTCCTGGCCGTTCCAAGCTTTTCAGGTGTGACTCGGTCTCGGGAACTCTCTCTCTCCTATCTTATTTGATTTCTTAGTCTCAATTTCAATCAGATTGTATTATATTGTGTTATCTTGCATTCCGGTATCATAGTTAGTAAAATAAGTTTTCCTCCATAGATTGTTGCCGCTGTTTTTTTCATCCTCCCTTCCTCCCTTCCTCCCTTCCTCCCTTCCTTCCCATTTTGTGGGGTGGGGGGGAGGGCAGGGGCCTACTGCCCCCCTGTCACGGGCATAAATTGATCTAGTTAACTCCATGACAACATGATTTGCAGACAGGGCACTTGTGGGCAACGCAGAGGATTGGTGTGCCCACTGCTTTGATCAACTGCAGCATTTACAGACTGAGCTGTGGGAGTTCTGACCCAGCACTGCGAGGCGAATAACGAGGAGGTGGTGCAACAGCTCATGAGTGCTGCTGGACAAATCAGGCCGTGCACTCCTTGTGAGTCCATAATTGTGATTGTTTATTGACTGCAATGAGACATGGAGCACTGAGTTGGGCTGGCTTGTGCTGCCCTGTCAGTGCCAAGGACTCACCTCTGCACGTGCAGCAGCAGCTCTCAGAGAAGCCGCCTTCATTTCCGCTCTCCTCTCTTTCTGTCTTTTCTTCTTGCTGTAAAGCAAGAAAAAGGATAAACTCATTTTGTCAACAGCAAAATTGCAGAAACATGGGTACCACAGAAGCAGATAGCAGCAAAAAGACAAAGGAAATTTGGCTAGGAGGCCTCTCAAGGAATATTTCCAGTGGGACA
>NW_011120156.1:0-493 GCF_000146605.3 Meleagris gallopavo
TCAGAAGACCACTGCTCACTGTCAAGGTGCTCTGAAATCCACTGCATGAGACAGCACCAAGACTGTGAGGTCACAGCGAGTCCCTCTGGGGACATCCAGAGCTGGCACGAGTACAGTCCAGGGAGGGTGGGAAGGGATGGATGGCATCTGTAACAGTCAGAGTTGGAGGAGGTAGAACGGAGAGGCAGAAGCTGTCATGATAAAAGGGACTAGCACGATGGAAAGAATGCAGCAGTTAAGACAAAAGCAGAAGTGGAGAGGAGCTGAAGAGGGGTGGAGAGAAACCAAGCGCGGCAGAAGTAAAGGAGATGGGAAGAGAGGAGAGAAGCAAGCGAGAAAAGCACAAGAGAAGTGAGGACAGAAGAGCAGAGAATGAAAAGAGCAGTAAAGAAGAGCGGATAGTGCTAGAAGCAGAAGAGTGGAGGAAGAGAGCAGGTGAAGAAAGAGGAGAGAGGACAATGAAGAAGAAGAGCAGAAGAGGAGTGGAGATGAT
>NW_011120157.1:0-718 GCF_000146605.3 Meleagris gallopavo
ACTTTTTTTTGGCACTATGTGTTTGTATTGCATAGAGTATGGAAAGTTTTGGTCCCTTAATTTGGTATTTGAACTACAAGAAAAAGTCATGTCAGATTTCTAGGTTCTCATCTGACATAGGAAAATGGCACCTATAATCCACTGATATTCTCACAGGCTCAAGAACAGGTTTGCAGCCAAGTGCCTACTTCTGCGTAGGGCTGAGTTCATGAAAGAACATCTCTGAAACAACGTGATAATAAGCTGAACAGTAAATCAACCAGCACTATGGTTATGATTTGGAAAGAAAGGAAGGGACAATAAATAAATAAATAAATAAATAAATCAAGACACATCTGAAACCCTGCTGTAACCTCCTCAGATGGCACTGCGTGCCCAATATTCTAGTAAGCCTTCCTGGAACCTCATGAGCAATTATTTGAGGTTTCAGTCTTTTTCAGAGGTATTTTGCCATATGTGTTTCTGGACTGCTCTGGGAATTAATGGACCATTACACTTGGGCCTTAAACAGCTGATCATAAATGGATCCTGGTAGTCCGTAAAGTCTTTAAGGTAAATGCTGGAAAGGAAACAGGTGAGAAGAGACCAGATAAAAAGGAGCCTTTTTATTGACTCATGCCAGCTTTACTTATACTCTCCACAAGATTGCCAATCATGTGTCAGATTAAAATGATAAATATACTTGACTAGCAAAGCTAAATATATATTGTACACTAAA
>NW_011120158.1:0-545 GCF_000146605.3 Meleagris gallopavo
CAGGTGTAAGGATGCTATGGGTGTGCTCAGCTCTGGCTTCTCTCGTAATTCTGTAACCCTGTAATCCTTTCTGGGATAGAAATCCCGGGCCGTTATCTGTACGGATGTAGGGCTGCTTCTCTTGCCCCGAGGTAATGCCGTCCAATGATCCAGCCGGGCTGGTGCCGATGCTTTGCAGAGAGGGCGAAAAAAGCAAACCTAGGAGCATCGTGGGGGTCCAGAGAGGTGGTGAAAAACCGGTCTTTTAAGTCAGGCGTTACCAGTCCCGAAACGTCGCAGTTCCGTGTGGGGTCCCCGTTGACGCAAACCCTGCAGCCCCACTTTTCGTGGGCGCGGCTGGCACTGGCTGTGCCTGAGAACAAAGCAGCCGAGCGATACAAGCGCCTGCCAGTAGTTCACACGGGGCACGGCTGTGACCGTGCGTCCCGAGTCCCGCAGGACACCGTACAGTAACGCTTCCCAGCACGGCTCTAGAGCTGGGGCTCCGATCACGGGGAAAACTTGCAAGCTCTCCGTCTGTCCCGGCTTTCCCAGCTTCCCTCCCG
>NW_011120159.1:0-615 GCF_000146605.3 Meleagris gallopavo
CCTGATCAGGGTTGCCCACCGGCTCCTGAGAGCATTGTGAAGACACTAGGCACAGGTAAGCGATCGAGATTCATACTGCACGGAAGGGACTGCGGGTGGGGAGCAGGGAACCGCAAAGGTCTGGTCTGTGAGCGCTTCCAAGAAAAGCAGACCTCCAGAGGTCCATCAGCTCTCCCCTGAGACTTGCCCGGCCGTAGGGCTGACACCCAGCCGGAGACTCCCATGCAAAACGGGGCCTGCCAGAGGGGCGGTGAGCCCCACGGGCTGCCCCGAGCTGTCCTGTGAGGCTGGAAAAGCGGCACAGGAATCAGAGCCCTGCAGGGTGATGCTTTGCAAATGAGCCTGCATCCCTTTCTCCGCGCTCATGCCGTGTCATTTCCAGGGAACGGAACAAACGGCCTCAGCTTCCACGGGAACAGAGTGATTTCCACGAAGCACTCCTGTCCATCCGACAGCCTGTGGGTCAAACGTTGACAGTCAGTCGGTGGGCGGACACGCCTGAACCTACCAAAGGTTGCTGCACTGAAGGCACCTGCGATGACAACAACGTCTTCTACTGGGTGGACACCAACCTCCCCCAGATCATCACCTCCATTTTCTAGCAATCATGAAATT
>NW_011120160.1:0-586 GCF_000146605.3 Meleagris gallopavo
CATATCCTTACTAGATCAGTCCGTTTTATTTTACAAAATTAAGTTAAATATTTTTCCCTTAAGTATGCTTACTGTGATGCTTAATCTGGTACATTCAGATTGCATTTTTATTGTACCTATAAGAAAATAGATGCGTGTACATATGTCTATAAATGTAGGTTTTTTTCTTGTTTTAATTTTTACTTCCTGAATATGAAGCAGGGCTTTAATTGACAGCATGAACATCAGGTTGCTGTTTTAATATTGTTTGTCTAGCATTATAAAGCAAAACAAAGGTAAGTTTTCTGTGACATAGGTGTCCTGCTGGTCTGGACATCCTCCAGACTAATGGAAGTTCTTGTATAGGGTTTTGTGTTGTCTTTTCCAATTCAGTCTTTTTTAAACCATTTATTTAGGCTTTATAATAATGAATTTCTAAATTTTTTGTCTGTATCATCGAAGTGATATTCATGAAGTATAATACTAGTCAAACCTAACACAAATGTCACTTGCTAAGAATATGGAGCTATCTTTTCTCGTTCCCAGTTCTTTTGTACTCTTGTTAGAAATATGTAGTGTATTTTTTGAATATTTACAGTTCCTGATT
>NW_011120161.1:0-458 GCF_000146605.3 Meleagris gallopavo
GTGTACAACAGAGCTTGTATCGTCATTTATGCCATTTTTGTCACCTCAGGCACAGATGTGTCTTCTATGAAGAAAGGCTAAGTGAACTGGGTCAATTTAGTCTTGAGAAAAGGCGACTGAGAGGGGACCTGATCCAGGTTTATAAATATCTGAGGTGTGGCGGCCATAGTGGTGAGGCCAATCTCTTTTCAGTGGTACGTGGAGACAGGGCAAGGGGAAACAGACATAAGCTACAGCATAGGAAGGTTCGCATGAATGTGCGTAAGAACTTCTTTATGGTAAGGCGACAGAGCACTGGAACAGGCTGCTCAGGGGGGTTGTGGAGTCTCCTTCTCTGGAGATATTCAAGTCTCGCCTGGACGCCTACCTGTGCGACCTGGTGTAGGGAACCTGCTTTTGGCGAGGGGGGTTGGTCTCGATGACCTCTAGAGGTCCCTTCCAACCCCTACAATTCTGTG
>NW_011120162.1:0-539 GCF_000146605.3 Meleagris gallopavo
AGAAGGACACAGACCTATCAGTATGGGTCCAGAGAAGAGCAATTAGGATGATCAGAGAGCTGTGGTTTAACATACGTGTACAAATTAAGGACTGATTTTTTGGTTTAAGGTGGATTGCAATACAATTATATTTTAACATAGGATTGGAACAGGAATGGAGTTTTGTTAGGGGTCATAGGAATTTTTGGGAATAAAGAATTGTAATCAGAAAAAATATATATATTGGTAATTTACTACATCAATAGTTTTTGGAGAATATATAGAATTATATAAAGAATTATATAGATTATAATATAGAATTATATTATAAAGAATTAATGAAGATAATATCTCATACAAAATGGCACTTGTTGGAGACAAAAAACTCTTTTGTCTGTGACACGTTTTTGCTATGCGTATTTCTTATGTATGGTGGACTAAGCTTCCTTGATACTTAGTTAATCAATGCCACTGAATACTTACATCTTGGGGAGAAAGGAGCTGGACAGGTGAATACAGTACACAGCGTTACATGGATGAAAACAAGAAGGTGCCATGAA
>NW_011120163.1:0-356 GCF_000146605.3 Meleagris gallopavo
GCTGTGTGAACCGTGCCGGCTGAGCTCGGGGCTTTCTTGGGTTTGGGGTTTGCAGGGTGCACCGGATGGCACCGTGGTGACGTTGTGCCTTGGGGGCAGAGCTGCTCTGCCTCCCTTTTAACCCCGCCCTTCTGGGGCCGCAAAGAGAGTTTTATTTTCCTGTCACTTCACTGTGAAAATGATGGAGATTTATTTGATGCCATGCGTGGTTGTTTTCTGGGGCCGTCCCTTCCCACAGCTCCACCCCACACGCTGGGCCGTATTGGGACCCCATGAGGGGACAGACTCCACTGGGGACCCGGGATCAGTGTCCCCCACCCCTCCGGCCTGCGTTCCCCAGCCCCTTTCCTTCCCCC
>NW_011120164.1:0-590 GCF_000146605.3 Meleagris gallopavo
GTGCCACGGGGCTTCACGTGCACGTGGAGAGCGCAGAGATGGGGTCGCACGTGCGCGCGTGTGCACAGGGCTGCACAAAGGGATGGGGTGGCACGTGTGCGCGTGTAACGGGGCGCTTTCTGCAAGATGTCTGCCCGTGCGTGTACAAAGGGCGAGGCTCTGCCTCGCAGCATCCACCTGCCGCCTCTGCGCACCTCGCAGCGCCGACCTGCCGCCTCGGCCGTCCTCTCGGCACCCACCTGCCGCCTGGTGTGAGAGGCACGCTGTGTTTGGGCAGTGGACATTGCCACTGCTTCCGGACGCGGCCGAGGAGAAGTTGCGTTTCTCAGAGAGAGCTGCGGAACAGAGCGAAGTTGAGACTCGGGCATTCCGACCAGAACAGAAGTGGCACAATCGCACAATGGCGAGGCCAAGATGCGGGTTGGGGAGAGCCCAGCACAGCACAGAACCCACGTGTGACCTTGTGCGAGCGCCGCCCTCCTGTCTTCACAGAGCAGTACAGGACGTAGCTCCAAACAGCAGCTCGGTAACAGACCTCACGTCGTAGCAGCAGCGTGGGGAAGGTTGTGAGCCTGAGATGCTCAGCCAGT
>NW_011120165.1:0-1036 GCF_000146605.3 Meleagris gallopavo
AAAGAAAAGAGACAAAAAGAAAAGATTAGAAAGGAGGAAGAAATCCCCTGGTCCCCTCCTCCTTATGTATCCCCTGAGCTTCCTGTGGCTCCCCAACCTGCCTCTGCACCCCAGGCTCCAGTAGAGGCTCCAGTAGAAGATGAGGGGATAGAGTGCGATGATACAGAGGAGTCAGATTATCCTGACTCACCTGGACTGCGAAGGAGAACCAGGAGCCAGACCAAACTAAGAAGTTCCAGGGAGGAAAAGTTGTTCCCCCTTAGAGAAGTCCCAGTAACGGGACCTGGACAGCAGCTAGGAGTAGGGTACGTCTCTACTCCTTTGAATTCAGGAGATGTTAGAGAATTTAAAAGGGAAATGGGGAATTTACTAGAAGACCATTGGGAGTTTCTGAAAGGCTGGACCAGTTTTTAGGACCAAGTCTTTACACCTGGGAAGAGTTACAATCTATATTAGGGATCTTATTTACTGCAGAAGAGAGAGAGATGATCCGGAGGGCAGGAATGAGAATCTGGGATTGTCAGCATCAGGCTGGCCCGGGAGCAGATGAGAAGCGGCCTCTCCAAAAGCCGCCCTGGAATAACCAAAATGCAGAGCACCCAGCTGATATGTCAGACCTCAAACGATTATCATTCAAGGAATCAGGGAGTCCGTTCCTCAGGGACAGAATATGAATAAAGCCTTTAGTGAGCAGCAAAAGAAGGATGAAACCCCGACTGAATGGCTGGAAAGGCTGCGTAAAAGCCTGCAGCTGTATCCGGGAGTAGATCCTGCTACTCCCGTAGGGCAGGCACTACTAAAAACACAGTTTGTGGCCAAATCTTGGGCTGACGTCAGGAGGGAGTTAGAAAAGTTGGAAGACTGGCAGGATAAGGGACTAGCTGAATTACTGAGGGAAGCACAGAGGGTATCTGTAAGACGAGAAGAAGAGATCCACAGGAAGCAAGCTAGAATCTTAGTAGCAGCAGGTAAGGGAAGGGCCACAAGTAAAGCGGGAATTCTCCGGAGGGAGAAGAGGCTCTCAATCAAGGGAACA
>NW_011120166.1:0-433 GCF_000146605.3 Meleagris gallopavo
ACCCATTCAAATATAAATTCCTCTCCAGTGATTTATATGATTCTGTTCACTACATGGAAAAGTCAATGTATGTAGATTCTAAAAAGCCAAAACTGATGTTATGAATCGACTTGGCTAGGTGTAAGTCCTTAATTTCATGTACAAGTGTTCTATGCAATGCATTAAGTAATTGTTTTTTCTAAGGCTATTTAAAGAAGGAGTTAGTAAAAAAAATAAATAAATAAAAAGGCTTGGGTGCAGAGACATCAAAACCTTGACAATCAGAAGTCACACTGACAGCATCAGCAATTCTTTCACCAGCTGAATTTATTACTCTTTGAATTCTTTAATCTTGGATTCTACTGAATTCCAGACAAGATGCTACAACTCCTTCCCAAGTGTATCACTCCTGAACTATGGAGAACAGCTAGCAAGGAATGTTATCAAAACTCCC
>NW_011120167.1:0-536 GCF_000146605.3 Meleagris gallopavo
AGGAGGCAGCTTTTCACGCCCAGGGTGGTGACGCACTGGAATGTGTGCTTGAGAGTCACTTCCAGGATGATCTGCTCCATGATCCGTGACCAGCACAGAGGTGAGACTGACATGCTGGTAGTTCCCCGCGTCACACTTTCTATCCTTCCTAAGAGGTGTGCTGTCACCTTTTTTCTCCTCACCAGGGACTTGACCTGACTGCCTCGACTTGTGAAATACCATGGAGAGTGGCTCGGTGACTGCAGCGGTGAATTCCCCGGAACTCTGGCACTCGTCTCGTCAGGACCCAAAGACTCGTGGATGTTTGGGTCCTCAGGTGGTCCAGAACCTGATCTCCCATGGCAGTGTGGGATGGGAAGGGGTGTGTGGGACTGAGGAAGCAATGGCAGTCCCCACCTCACCAAAGCAAAGCAAAGATGAGGGCTGTGCATAATGAGCAGTTCTCAGACAAGATGGAAGCAAAAATGTTGTTGGGTACCTGAGCCTTCTCTGGTGGTAAGCAACATGGTGCACAGAGTGCAGCCATGTGCTCCGAG
>NW_011120168.1:0-366 GCF_000146605.3 Meleagris gallopavo
GAGTGGACAGTGAGGTGGGTTGAGAACTGGCTGACTGACAGAGCGCAGAGGGTCGTCGTTGGTGGTGCAGAGTCTGGCTGGAGACCTGTAACCAGTGGTGTCCCCCAGGGGTCTGTGCTGGGTCCGGTCTTGTTCAACATCTTCATCAGTGACCTTGATGAGGGGATAGTGGCCCACCCTCAGCAAGTTTGCTGATGATACGAAGTTGGGAGGATTGGCTGACATGCCTGAAGGCTGTGCTGCCATTCGGTGAGACCTGGACAGGCTGGAGAGCTGGGCAAGTAATAAACCAGATGAGGTTACAAACAAAAGCAAGTGTAGGGTCTTACACCGTAGGGAGGAATAATTGCATGCACCTCTACAGGC
>NW_011120169.1:0-463 GCF_000146605.3 Meleagris gallopavo
AAAAGAGATGGGGCTGCAACAGCTGTTCAGCGTAGCCTTGCTCAGTGCAAGAGGGTGATGTGCATGAAGCTTCACCTGATGCTTGCTGCTGAGAGGTGGCACTGCCACGCCTGGCAGAGAGATCACTTGAAGAGTGTTACATCTTCTTTTCAAAGTGCTTAGTTCCAGCTTGTGAGACAAAGGCAAACGGGTGGGAAGAGGTTGCTGGGAGGCTCCTAGGATGGGAGAAATCTTCAGAGCTGCTTACTTCTCTTGGAACGAAACCCAGCTGTGATCAGATGCTAGCCTTCCTCACTAGGACGTAGGCACCAACTTCCTGCTGCTTTGTTTTTGCACAGGTGCTGTTCGAATGCACAACGGCAGTCTCCAGCACCTTGTGTGGCTTGGTTTGCAGTGGAACTCTGTGTCAGTCTTACCCCCAGTGCGGCAACTGTTAAAGCAGCTTTTCACTTGCCCCAGGAAA
>NW_011120170.1:0-418 GCF_000146605.3 Meleagris gallopavo
AGAGGCCTCTGGGGAATTGCGGCACGCAGCTGGTGCCACCAAGGCCAAGGAGTAAAAGCACCGGGCTGGTTTACAGCCTGGTTGGGCAGCTCAGCTCCTCGCAGTGGGCATTCATCTCCGAGTACACTTTGCTATTGATCCCATTCCCGTTCTATAAACAGTTGGGGAATAGCAAAAAAAAAAACAAACACCGCAGGAATTCTCACAAGCATAGTGAATGTGGAAATAACCACCTCCTGGGGCCACCAGAAATGGCATCAGTACGATGCAGGATGTGGCAAAGACATGCGAGTAAACCTGATGGGGCTAACAGAAAAAGGGCCTCAGAGCTGGGCACTGCTGCAGCCATGTCCCAAGAGGCCCAGGGAAGAGCTAAAGGAAAGACGTTGCCTTGTGCTTACCGAGAACTTGTCGTAGA
>NW_011120171.1:0-472 GCF_000146605.3 Meleagris gallopavo
TATCCAGCCACACACTGTTGGCCCCATTGTCCCAACATCGAAGTAACCAAGTGGCAATAGGCTCATTTGGGTGACATGAAAAGTCTTTTCTCAGACTTCGAATTTCATTCATTTTCAGAGATCGATCAACAATGGTAACGATATCTTGCTCACCTCTTACTCTTTCGGGACTTCTTGTTGCCCTCATTGGCGTCGGTGACTGTGGTCTTACTGAGGGCCCCTCCCCTGAACTTAGGGGTGCTTCTTGTGGATCTTGGAGCCACCCCTCTGGACCTCTGTCCTCTTCTTTCTTCTCTTCTAATTGAGTCGAGATTCGTTTCATTTTCCGTCCTCTTACAGGGGCAACTGACATCAATTGTGGTGCTTCCTGTAGTTGATCAGGTTGGTCAGTTCCAATGCTCTCATCCTCCAGTTCAGCTTGGAGCCTGTCTCGTTCGATGATGAGAGTATCTAGCTCAGATTGGAGGGTGTC
>NW_011120172.1:0-473 GCF_000146605.3 Meleagris gallopavo
GCTGCTGCCGGTCCTCCTGCCGCCTATTTGCAACAAAAGGACACGTGAAGGGAATGTACACTGAGATTCCTCTTGCTTCTGTCAGGCAGCAGTTGGTGAAGGCGGGCTCCTGCCCGCCCGTGTGAAACGCAAAGTGAGGAACTCGTAGCAGCAAGCTGAGGAGCGATCAGTGGAGAAGGGGTGAGGTTCAGCAGCGGACGAGAGATTACTGACTGATTTCCCGTTCAGTTTCCCACACACAATGACCAAAAAGCCCCTTCTGCCCCTGGAAGTGCAGCCGACAGACATTCCTTGCCTTCTGTGCCTCCCCAAAGCGCGTGCTCCATGCCTTGTCTGGTGCGGAAGCGCAAGCGCAAGCGCAAGTGACTGGGACACGGAACAAACTGCGAGCCCGTATTTTGCTGCTCGTCAGGCAGCGTTAATTAGCGGCACGAGAGCTGAAGCGCCTGCCGGGCGCTTACGGGACGCCGCTC
>NW_011120173.1:0-422 GCF_000146605.3 Meleagris gallopavo
AAAAAAAAAGAAAAAGGCACTACCCAGACTGAGCAGCACTCAAAGTTTACAAATATCCCAGAACACTGGCAGCACGCCCAGTCTTTCAAGGTCAAGTTTTCCAGCACAGAAACCTAAACTACTGATAATGCTCCCTAACGAAGCTCTCTAAGAGCAGAGAGAGAGATTCGTTCTAAAAGCTAAGAAATAGAACTATGCCCGCATTCTCCACCAAAATCTGTCACGGAGTAAACGAGATCAATCTACACCCGTGACAGGGGGGCGGTAGACCCCTGCCCTCCCCTTCCCAGCCCACAAAATGGGAAGGAAGGGAGGAAAACAAAAAAACAAGCGGCAACAATCTATGGAGGAAAACTTATTTACTAATTTGTATATCGGAATGCAAGATAACACAATATAATACAATCTGATTGAAATTGAGA
>NW_011120174.1:0-909 GCF_000146605.3 Meleagris gallopavo
ACCATTTCAAGGGCCTAATAGCCCATGAGTTACAGCACTGGAACGCAAGGGGGTCCCATAGAGCTGCTAGACATCAAGCACCACTTCCTCCAAGCTCACAGTTCGGGAATCCTTATGGGGAAGAAATCAAGCGCAGGTGGCAGGAAACCTACAAGGATGAGCAAGGAGCTCATGGGAAATCTCAAAGGGAAAAAGGAAAGCCTGTGAAATGTGAAAAAGGGTCTGTCCACTTGGTAGAAATCTAGAAATGTTGTCAGGGCATGCGGGAAGGCAGGACACTCTTGGAATTCAATCTGGTGAGGGAGGCCAAGGACAACAAGAAAGGCATCTCTCAGTAAATCAGTAGCAAAAGGAAGATGAGGGAAAATGAGGTCCCACTGCTGAATGCAGAGGGTGTCCTGGCAATAAAGGACATTGAGAAGGTGGAGTTACTGAATGCTGCTTTTGCTTCACTCTTTACTGATAAGACTGCCCTGCAGAAACCCAGACTCTGAAGGTAAGAGAACGAGTCTGGAGAAAGGAAGACGTCCTGATGGTCAAGAAGGATCAGATTAGAGACAGGCCAGGCAAACTCAATGCACACAGATCCACGGCCCTTGATGGGATGCACCCACAAGCAGTGAGGGAGCTGGAAGAAGTGACTGCTGAACAACTCTCTTGCATTTTTAAAAGCTCACACAGAACAGGATAAGTGCCCGAGGACTGGAGGATAGTCAGTGTCAGTTCACTCTTCAAAAAAGGGCAGGAAGAAGAAGCCAACAAACTATGGGCCAGGAGGCCTCACCTCTGTCACTGGGAAGATGATGGAGTAGTTTATTCTAGATGTCATCTCCAAGGAAGTGGAAGAAAAGAGGGTTATCAGGAGTAGTGAATGAGGGCTCACCAATGGGAAATCAGGTTTGACCGATC
>NW_011120175.1:0-513 GCF_000146605.3 Meleagris gallopavo
TTAACTGCCTACACTTGCAGCTCCCAGTTCACATTGCAGCCTCAGTGCTGGTAAATTAAACAGGGCCAGGTTCAAGGTTCCAGAACTGCAACTTTTTATTATGTTCTCTGGCATGATTTTGGCCAAAGCCAGCCAGCACCTTCCCTGATGTTGTCTGGGAACAGGTTAGATAGTCTTGTTTGGTCTTGGATGTTTCAGAATTATTAAGCATCACTTCATACTCCATGTATAGTGTCTATAAAGTATATGCAAAGACAAAAAAAAATGCAAATTGTCACCACTAACGTCAGTATGTGATGACTGTGAGTGCACTGAGACACTATACAGAAAATAAAATTTGGTACAGTTAATTTTAATATTTTATTTGGTTAATTTTGGTATTTCAATTCTCAGGTCATGGAACAAACTCGAAAAACAAGTTAATCTTACACAAGGAGAAGAAACACATCACAGATGTCAGAGGAAGCTCTGCTTCCCTGCGAGACGGCTAAGATTGTATTCTATGCTCCATAT
>NW_011120176.1:0-506 GCF_000146605.3 Meleagris gallopavo
TAAACAGACCCAGTTCACTTAGCCTTTCTTCATAGGGGAGATGCTCCAGGCCCTTCACCATCTTTGTGGCCCTCCACTGGACTCTTTCCAAGAGATCCCTGTCTTTTTGTACCGGGGAACCCAGAACTGGACACAGTACTCCAGATGAGGCCTTACCAGGGCAGAGTAGAGGGGGAGGATCACCTCCCTCGACCTGCTGGACACGCTCTTCTTAATGCACCCCAGAATGCCATTGGCCTTTTTGGCCACGAGGGCACACTACTCATGGCCAACCTGTCATCCACCAGGATGCCCAGGTCCCTCTCTGCAGAGCTCCTCTCCAGCAGCTCATCCCTCAGCCTGTATTGGTGCATGCAATTATTCCTCCCAAGGTGTAAGACCCTACACTTGCTTTTGTTGAACCTCATCCGGTTTCTTACTGCCCAGCTCTCCAGCCTGTCCAGGTCTCGCTGAATGGCAGCACAGCCTTCAGGCGTGTCAGCCAATCCTCCCAACTTCGTATCATC
>NW_011120177.1:0-395 GCF_000146605.3 Meleagris gallopavo
TTCTTACGCACATTCGTGCGAAACTTCCTATGCTGCAGCTTATGTCCGTTTCCCCTCGTCCTGTCTCCACGTACCACTGAAAAGAGACTGGCCTCACCGCTATGGCCGCCACACCTCAGATATTTATAAACCTGGATCAGGTCCCCTCTCAGTCGTCTTTTCTCAAGGCTAAACAGTCCCAGTTCGCTTAGCCTTTCTTCATAGGGGAGATGCTCCAGGCCCTTCACCATCTTTGTGGCCCTCGCTGGACTCTTTCCAAGAGATCCCTGTCTTTTTTGTACTGGGGGAGCCCAGAACTGGACACAGTACTCCAGATGAGGCCTTACCAGGGCAGAGTAGAGGGGGGAGGATCACCTCCCTCGACCTGCTGGACACGCTCTTCTTAATGCACCCAG
>NW_011120178.1:0-881 GCF_000146605.3 Meleagris gallopavo
GAAATTGTCATGCTTTTGTAGTCTATGTCCCATTTGGATATGTGAAGTAGTATTTTTGGTGGAAAATGTGTGGAATTTCAAGAGAACTGGTAGAGCTGGGAGAAAATTTCTTACCTGGGGGGGAAGGTCATGTGTCAGTGGGCAAGCTGGTGTTTCTGGGAGAAAATGCCACCTTTCGGGGGACAGAAATGTATTTCGGATAGAATGAGCCACATATTTGTGAGGAAACGGGTGTTTCTGAGGGAAACTGCCATCTACTTTTGACACAGGTGGTGGTTCTGAAATAGAATGCCCCAAAGTCTGGGAGTAAGCGTCATAATGAGGAATGTAATGGAGTCGATTCTAGTTGAAAAGTTGTAAATTTTTTTGACTTAAATCTGTTACTTCTGCATGGTAATGTGATATTGCTGATTTAAGTGATATTGGTGATTGTAAGGTAGAGGTCATCACACGGAAACGCACACGGAAACGTACTGCCAGACTAAATCAAATGCTATGCACTTCGGACGCAGCACAGCGTGCGGGATTCTGCCACTGCACATAGCGACTAAAGTTCCAGTTTAAAGCCGCTGAGAAATCGGTGTAGCGCTACATCGCGAATGCCGCTTCTAGCCCTGAGAGCGAAGGCGTGCTATTCCGAAGCCGAGAAGGTGCGAATTCAGCCTGCTGCATTACCTCCGAACGGGGGGCTTTCTCCGCAGGAAAGACTGTTGTGTCTCTGCCTTTATTTCGAGCGACAATTGGTCTTAGTGTGGTTCTCCATTGCTACACTTGTGCATTCAGAGAGGAAAAGAGTGGAAGGGAAAAGCCTCTCTAATAAGGCACCTGGAAACTGGAGGAGCGACAGATGTTGTGCTCTCAGGGAGAGCGTGACAGAAAGT
>NW_011120179.1:0-423 GCF_000146605.3 Meleagris gallopavo
GTTTCCGAGGTCACCAGAGGGTTTTAATATCAAAACCAAGGTCCCATATAGGTGGGAAGGGGCCTCTTGTAAAATTAAATCTCGCATGCCCGCCGAGAACTGGATCATATCCGGGCTATCCTACGAGTCTTCATATATTGCTTCTCTCATGCCTAAGTCGCGAATGTAGTTTTGAAGGTCCTCCATGGAGGACCATAGTCCTATGTTTAGGGGAATATCTGTTTTATTGGCCAGACCATCCGGCACGCTGCCATTAACCAATCTATTATTGAGTGGTTCTCATTGCTATACTGGATGGCAGCGTATAGTCTCTGCCTGACAGCAGGATGTAATGGTATGGTGGCCAGCTTTGACATTTCCGGCCCATTAACCATAACACTTTCTGCTCCTGAATCCCATAACCTGAGCAGCCATGCAGGTATA
>NW_011120180.1:0-404 GCF_000146605.3 Meleagris gallopavo
TGGTGAAGGGCCTGGAGCATCTCCCCTATGAAGAAAGGCTAAGTGAACTGGGTCTGTTTAGCCTTGAGAAAAGACGACTGAGAGGGGACCTGATCCAGGTTTATAAATATCTGAGGTGTGGCGGCCATAGTGCTGAGGCCAGTCTCTTTTCAGTGGTACGTGGAGACAGGACGAGGGGAAACGGACATCAGCTGCAGCACAGGAAGTTTCGCACGAATGTGCGTAAGAACTTCTTCACGGTGAGGTGACGGAGCACTGGAACAGGCTGCCCAGGGAGGTTGTGGAGTCTCCTTCTCTGGAGATATTCAAGTCTCGCCTGGACGCCTACCTGTGCGACCTGGTGTAGGGAACCTGCTTTGGCAGGGGGGTTTGTCTCGATGATCTCTAGCGGTCCCTTCCAACCC
>NW_011120181.1:0-483 GCF_000146605.3 Meleagris gallopavo
AACGCAGACAAATGCCAATGGGAACCTGGAACTCAGAGAACTTTACAGTCCCTAGGAGAAGAAAAAAGGCTCCTCGGGTGACTTGAGCTACGATGCCCAGCCACCTGAGGAAAAAGAGCTGGCCATCGGGCAGTTTATGGCACGACAGGGGATGGGGGTTCCCCTGTAACGAGGGCCTCCAGGCGGGACCAGAGGCCCTGTGTCAAATGAGCAACTTTTCGGTCCCCAAAAAGCGCACAACGGGTTACGGCAGCGGTGGACACGGGCACGCAAACGGAAGACACTCACCTGCTCCATCTCCGAAGAATGAGCTGCATTTGGAGCTGAAGAGGACGCCTGTGTGGTTCAAGAGGAATTCCACAACGGCCGACTGGATCTGCAACTCCATGAAGGCAGCTCTTCTGCTGGCGCAGGCAAGACTCGCTCTGCTGCGCTCTGAAGAAAGGCAGATGACGTCATGTTGGAATACAAGGAAAACTGTTC
>NW_011120182.1:0-676 GCF_000146605.3 Meleagris gallopavo
AGTTTCACCCCCCTCCCCTCCCCAGGATTCCGGAGCTCACACTGGATATCGGTTTCCCGAGCTCTGCAGATGACGGCTGTTCTCGCTTTCAACGTCCCGTCCCATCCCCACTCACAGCACTGCACCCTTTGCAGTTACAGCGGGAGGCTCCGGCCCCCAGCTTTTCTCTCGCTCCGAGTTGTTCTTACAAGGGGGGTGGGACGGGGGATGTGTTCTCGTGCCGACCCAAACTCTAATAGCCCAAACTCACTGTTTTCCTTCACCTTTCTGCCCTTTTTGCCGTTTTTTTCCCCCACAATTCCACTCTTTGTACCCTCAATTACAGTTCCATGTACCATTAACAAATGCACTTCCATACAGCATTGAGGCAGTTCCTCCCACTGCCTTCAAGATCCACGAATCGAACAGTGCAGTCCTTCAACTTCCACAAACACCCAGCACTTGGTCTCATCATTAGGGCACTCAATTATAAAACTGGTCCATTACTCCATTTATGTTCCTGGTTTCGTATTCAATATCCCCCTGGCTCACCAGCGGTGTTTCTCCAGTGAGCCAAAATACACCCCAGGGGTCTTCTCGGTATCACTTCAGACACCCTCTGTTCCATAACAGCCTCCTACACGATAAAACACAACATAACACTGCTTGCAGGAGCCCCGCCATTGCAATCGCGAAT
>NW_011120183.1:0-664 GCF_000146605.3 Meleagris gallopavo
AGCCCTCTGACAGCCAACAAAGCCTTCAGATGACCACTGACAATCTCTGATGGCAAACTGAGCCCCCGATGATCAGCGGGTTGCTGCTTCAAGTGCAGGAAAGGGAAGCGAAGGGTGAGAAAGAATATTTTGACCTCATTTGGTTGATAGCAAGCTTTGCTCATCATGGCATAGAGGTTTGGATTTAATCAAGCACAGAATTCGGAGAGAACTGTGACTGCATCACAGCTGTGTGTGCTGCCCGCTGCCTGGGACCGGCTGCCTGATTCTAAGTCCCCCTCCAAGAGGCTCGGCTGCTCCTCAGCAATACCGACCTGCTCCTCATGGAGGTGCTGCTGTCCGGGCACTCGGGCTGCGCTTGGGGTGGGCTGCACTGGAAAGACACCGGGTCACAATCCAGGCTGGGGACTGCGATGTCTGCTGGGCTCAGGTCAGAAAGGCGCACTTCGTCACCCTCGGGGAGGTGCTGTATTTTTCAAAGACTTGGTTATCCTCGCCTGCAAAAGATAATGTCAGAATCACCATTTTCTTCTATGGTGACGGATGGAGGAGTTTTGTGCCGGCACCCACAGCACGTGGTCCCCAGGCTGCCGGCGGCACGGCAGGACGCTCCCCTCCCTCCCATCGCCCCTCAGCTCCCGCATCCTCCCGTTATCTGCCTGAG
>NW_011120184.1:0-501 GCF_000146605.3 Meleagris gallopavo
AACGGCAGCCCGCGCGCATTCACGCCCTGCAGCACACTGCTGGATCTCCTGCCTCTGCAATAGAACCCCCTCACAGCAGCAGAGCAGCACCTGTCGGGATTCAATTGCTCCCACAGACTGCACCGCTTGGCTCTCTACGGTCTGTGCACCACGTCCAGATCGCAGGGAACCATCTGGCCGCCAGGTACAGCAGCAAAACCGTACCGGCCCGGCTCTCCCTCTCTTTCTGCTGACCTTCCACGGCGCTGTCACGCACACAGGAATACCGACCGCGCAGCACGTGACACAAAACCAGAAGCACCGTGACCCGGGGCAGGCCGCAGGAGCTCCGCTGGCGGTCCCGGCCGGCCCACGGCACTCACCTCTCTAGGAGAAGAGGCGGCGGACTGCACAAAGGCAACGTACCGCTCCACCTCGGGCTTCGTGCGCCGTGCCATGGCACCAAGCCCGGCCCTGCGGCCAGCACTTGGCGTTGCTACAGCGCCGGCCTCGCCACGGGAA
>NW_011120185.1:0-484 GCF_000146605.3 Meleagris gallopavo
CTGGATAAATCCAAAGCAGAAACTCGCACCAAAAAAAAGCATTTTCCACAGCCCCATGGGCAGCCTCTACTATGCTATGAATTACACTGAGCAATGAAAGTGCTGATCCTGCCGTAGCACTTGCACCGGAAACAACACATACTGTAACAGCCTAATTCCATAACGCTCATTCTTAGATATAGCTCCACAGAAGTCAATGGGATTACGGAGGGGCTTGAAGACTTCAGGATCTGACCAACAGAACCCCTCTGGCTCACTGCAAAGGACTCAGCAAAAAGAGAAAGCGCGATGACCATTCATCTTAGGAGATACACGCTGCAGACTTTGCTCAAACAAAACCAATAAAAACATCAACAGCATGGCTCTGGTCTCCATCAGGTCTGTTCTGTGGCCAAACAAAGAGGCATTTAGTGAAGCGAAGGACCATGAAAATGAAAAAGCAGCAGTGAAACACACAGGCACAGATCATTAGCCAGTGTAGCTC
>NW_011120186.1:0-583 GCF_000146605.3 Meleagris gallopavo
GAGCTTGCAACATACACTGGGTTGGGGTGGATCATTTCCAAAAGTCTCTCCAAGCCAAGACGAGTGACATAGGATCTGCACTAGTCACAGAAAGGCAGTGCTTTCGAGGGAAGCAGCGCTAGACATTCCACTTGTTTCAGGACTGGTTCAAAGCCCTTCAGTAATGTCTATGATGAGGAAAGAGGCACTTGGGAGGCCTGCTATTCCTGGCACGCCTGAGGCCAGGACACCTTTTCCACTGCTTTCCACAGCCGCGTGACTCATGTGTGCCTGCGGTTCAGGGTTTTTCCCAACTCTTCCCCATCATGATGACAGGCAGATGCTCTGGGAGGCTGATGCTATGTCACTTTGAACGTGGAAATGCATGGAGTGGACTCCCAGCCCTGAGCCTCTCCTCAAAAGGAGGTCATGCAGGACTGTGGTCAATGAGATTAATGCGTCGCTGAGCAAAGCAGGTTAATTGAGTATGGGTCAGTTTTAGGGAAGGACGCCGGCATTACTCTGATCTCACTCCCACAGCCAGATTTGATGAGTGCCAACAGCTTTTTCCCAGTACCTTTTCCCAGACTGATGTCTGTTCCTG
>NW_011120187.1:0-457 GCF_000146605.3 Meleagris gallopavo
GTATTTTAAACAGGGATTGGAATGCCAGAAGTAACACTTTTACAACACAAATATTAACAGTTACAAAGACAGACAGTGACTATAACCAAGAAAAAGAAAACTAGTTCAGACTTTTACTCCTCCTACTTGCCACTTTTCTGCCAAGTCCCACCTGGAAGTACAGTGTTACAGTGACTGTAAATGTCCTCCCCACCACAGCTACTGTGCCAGGGCCTTACCTGTTAACTTTCAGGCAGAGTCACATCCGTGCCAAAATAGATCACCAGTTTGGTGCCTTCAGGGCTGATACACAGTCTTCCTGCAATGCAATCCACATTGCCCAACCCGAACCACGAGTGCCTTTCCCCAAGGCCTTTACCACTTTACCTAAGAACAAAACCAAATAGAACCAGAGAAAGGCAGACTAAGGGGATACTGTTATCCGGAGGATCTTGTCTGCTCCTGCAGCGATCCACCT
>NW_011120188.1:0-442 GCF_000146605.3 Meleagris gallopavo
ATTAGCTTTGAAGTAGTAGATGGCTTCATCTATAATATCTGTATCTTTAGCTAAAAAAGAAAATGAAAGAAAACCAAAATTAAGCAGTGCATGGCTATACCACATTTGGTCATAACTTTTACACACTGAACTACACAAACAATAATTCTTGCAAAAGCAAAATTGTTTACAAAAAGCAGAGGACTACACTAAATCTTACCCATATGAAAGACTGGTGGTGAACTCTGACCAAAATATTTAACTTTCTTACTCTTAGTAGTTTTAACTCCCTTCTTCTCTCACTATAACTTCACAAAGGGCAGCAGGTTCACAGTTCTCCAGTTTCCTACCAGTTGAGTGAGTCACCAGAGTTTTAACAGAGTATAGAATACGCTGTTAAAACTCTTTCTGAGGACCCAAAAAGATATTTGGAAGAAGTTTACACCACTATCAAACAACCTTC
>NW_011120189.1:0-451 GCF_000146605.3 Meleagris gallopavo
GGGGTTATGGGGCGGGATGTGGGGTTATGGGGCGGGATGTGAGGTTACGGGGCAGGTTAGGGGGCTGACTCCAATGACGTCACGACAAGGAGGCGGAGCCAAAGGATTTATTGGACACCGATGGGGGGACAGAGGAAGGGGCGTGGCTTGGATCCGAGGGGGCATGGCTTCAGGCAAGAGGCGTGTCCCAGCGCAGAATGTAGACCCGCCCCCCTTCGTCACCCACAGCCAATCCAGGTGTGGCATTGGGTGAGGGGTGTGGCCTCGGCGCCATGGCGGTGATGGGGGCGGAGCAACGGTAATGGGAGAGCTGCCGGAAGTGGAGGGGCGGGGCTTAGCGGGGACACTCCCACTTCCGGTCGTATGGCCACGCCTGCTCTCTTAGCTCCGCCCACCACTTGGCTTCCCAAAGGGGCCGATGGGGGCAACTGGTGGGCAATGGGTGAACTGG
>NW_011120190.1:0-1017 GCF_000146605.3 Meleagris gallopavo
TGCAGACTGTCACTGAGACACGAGATGTCTCTGCAGAGCTGAAAGGTCAGGAGACTCAACAGATACAAGGGCTCCCATCCGTGCTCCTGAGCGCCCCCTCCCTCTCCTGGCTGCACGCTGGTGGCAGGTGGAGGCAGGAACAAAGGGCAGGAGCAAGGGCAGAGAAGCTCTTGGCTTTTTTCAAATACTCCCTAGAAAAAAGAAAAAACAAAAACAAAAAATCTTTCACATATGCATGGGATCTGTTGAGTCCCAGCCTGAAGCACTGGTGGAGCACCTGCAGAAAGGAGCTGCTCAGCCCTGGGAGCACAGGTGAAGGCAATTCAGCTGTGTGACGGAAGGGCTGGAGCCTGGCTGCACCTCTCTCAGAGCTCATGCAAGGGCTGACTGCAGCTGGGGAAGGATCTCCTTCTGGAGGTCCCTCCTTGGTGATGCTTTTTTCCTCTGCACCTGGAATCTTCTGATATGGGGGAGCAATCTTCTTCCCTTCCTTTATAGTACCTCTCTGCTGTGCCCAGTCCTCCCACCATCACACCTCCGTTGTAACGCCTTTCCTAGTCACAGAATCACAGAATGGCCCGGGTTGGAAGGGACCTCAAGAATCATTTCTTGCAATACCAATTCTTAAAAGCAGTTTTACAATGGAGTATGAAATCTAATCCACTTACAGGATGGAGTTGCTCGAGAATACTAGAGTTTGCAGATTCAAAATCAAGCCTAGAATGCCAGACCTGAAGACTTTTCAGGAAATACGACAATGAAAGATAACATTAAATAAAGTAAATAACCCAATACAGCCACATTATTTAAATTGGCCTTGAAAGCTATCAGTGTCTAACTACTGTTATTTTAGAGTTGTGCCCCTCTCTAGCAGCCACCAATTTACTCAGCCAGCCATTACAAACCTTAGTTTTTCATAACTATGCAAGGGCTGATCCAAAAGGAATGCCTCCTATTTTATAATGCTGGCCACAGCGTCACAGGTGGACACAGCAGAGGTTGAACCTTCCTGCCAGC
>NW_011120191.1:0-483 GCF_000146605.3 Meleagris gallopavo
GATGGAGGAGCCTGCCCTTCCCGAGCATTTCCACTGCTCTCAGCCGCAGAGCACTCCCTCTTGCTCTCAAAGTGGGTCTGGATGTGCTCAGTGGTATTTCCGCCACCCAGCTGCCAGAGCAGGCGGCCGCTCTCCAACCCACAGAGTGCTCTTTGCCCTGGGTCTCCCACCTCATATTCCTCCAGGACTCCAAAGACCTCAATCAGGCAGCGCCGGAAATACTCCACCAGGACTTCCAGCAGGCCTGGCAGCTATGGGGGAGGAGAAAAACGGGAGGGAAGGAAGGAAAGATGGATCAGTGACCACAACATAACTGAGGTCGCTATGAGCAATTGGAAAACCACCACATGAAGGGCAGAGATCTTGAGGAGCCGTTTAGTAATGGACTCTTTTCATTCTGGCAGTAAGCTCTCTGCAAGAGAGAGCTTTCTGTCCTCTCAGAACAGAAACAGGGTCCTGAATGTCAGGATCCAGCCAGCTCGG
>NW_011120192.1:0-466 GCF_000146605.3 Meleagris gallopavo
TTCACCGTTAACTGATGCAGAAGAAACAACTGCTTTAGAATTTCTCTCTCCCTTTCACATAATGGCAGAATTCTGAAATTATTGTGTAACATGCCCTTCTTCCCATTACACGATCCTCATTCTGTTCACCATTATTTTTAATAGACCAATTTTCTCTCTTGCTTTTCATCCACCGAGTCTTTACTATTATTATCATCAAAGTGTCTGTGGGCTGCCAGCATTTGATATTTCATTTCACTGATTTAATTATGTCTGCAGCCTGTTCTGAGGCTGTTTATTTTTATAGATCTCCAAATCCTGTTCTTTATCAAATTGTTTACATCTGAATCCATTTGTTCACTGTTTATATGTCACTTTTGCAATTGTATCCTCTAGTACTTTGCATTTGTTCCTGAGGGGCATTTTAGTTTGATCTAAATTTTACAACTTTGTGGGCAGACAACTATGAGATCTTCCTAACTAGGGG
>NW_011120193.1:0-572 GCF_000146605.3 Meleagris gallopavo
TAAACAAGCACAGCATGCAGGCACTCGTTCAACACTGGAAAAAAAGCATAGCTAATGGTGGTAACCGTGTTGAAAAACAGAGTTTTGTAGCTGAGAATTCACTCTATGTATCTGTTGTCATTTCTATGGAAATAAATAGGAGGCATTCCTTTCAGAGCAATCTACGTACATCATCAATGAGCCATCATCCTAGTAATGCAGTAATACTAATAATAGGAACAGAAAAAAACAGATTCTCAGAATACCTTTTGTGGGGATGGAACAACAAAACCAACGCTGCAGTCAGCTGCAGTTATTCCCCCGGAATGAACTGATAGCAGCAGAAAGGTCATGGCCACTTCCGACACTCAAACTGTACCAGCATTTCAGAGCACGCAGCCTTGGCATAAACCCTAAGGATAAACCAAATGGCATCTCTGTTCCAGCAATTTTTTCCTTCAATATACGTGAATAGACTGGAGGTACTAATCCCACCAGTTCAGTTCTACCATTGTGTCTTACGGTGAGAAGAAAAGCAGGATGTTTAAGACTCTGTCAGGCACAGAACCTCCAGCACTGGAGCAGCAGTTCTG
>NW_011120194.1:0-539 GCF_000146605.3 Meleagris gallopavo
GCATAAGGGAAGTCAGCGCCATGCAGTGCGATTTGTTACTGCTAGGTGAGAGGGAACGCGCCTTGGTGAGGAGATGGGCAGTGCTGGAGCTGCCCCTTCTACTTCTAAGAGTGTGTCCTAAGTGGGATGTGAACACTGCTGCTCTTCCTCACTGCAGGTGCTTGGAGGATCTGAAGGTCTTGCAGAATCCAGGATGTCTGTCAGCGACTACCAGGAAATTCTCAAGTACTCTGAATTACATGAAACAATTGGAACGGGTAAGCGTGATCTTTGTACAAAAACAGCATGCCTAACAGTCTGACTCAGCACTTTCTTTATCTGAGACTAGATGAGTTGCTCTTCTAAGATCCCTAAGTCAGGTTTCATGTGCATAAACTTGAAATTGAGTTATTGAATTTTGAAACCAGTTGGGAATTGATTATGCTGATCACCTCCTCCTCTAATTAAAACGTTACACACAATGTATGCTAGGTACTCTCCTTTCCCTGTAACATTCTATTAGAGAAGAATTCACACTCAACTGGAAGCATTTTTGTTCT
>NW_011120195.1:0-661 GCF_000146605.3 Meleagris gallopavo
ACTCACCAAACATTCTGAAAGTGTCAGACAATATTGCTGATACCTTCACACCTGATGCTCTTCTGTACATGGCATCAAGGAACGCCTTGAACTGCTTACCTCAAAGGAGAGTTCATCCGGTGCCTGGGCAACATATCTTTTAATGGCATGGGCAGCAGCAATAGCTGGAGTATTGACAGATGACTCGTCACGGACCAGCACGGGCTTCCCCTTGGTCTCGGTCTGCAACAGAGAGCACAGGCCACGGTGAGGAGCTGAGGACAAATGAGGAAGATTTCAGGCTGAGGAGCACATCTGCAGAGAAAGCTGCAGGAAATGCACTCGGTCCTTATCATGGGCACATAGGAAGGAACGGCAAGTCTAGGAACAGTTGTTTCTCTTCCTGGGATGCAGCAGGCGCTCGCCAGGCAATGCCAAGATGCATCTCTCTCCACCCAGACTGATCAGCAATGGCACTGACCCACACAGGTGGCCTTGCCCATTTTGCCCCATCCTTTCCTGCTCTCTTTGTACAGGAAGGTCGATTGTTTAAGATGCCAGGAGACCGTTCAGAGGGAAACCAAAGCTACGGCTGCAGTTCACAAGGAGCAAACAGTGCCACTGCAAGCACAAAGCAAGCTCTCTTGAGCAGCTCAACCAACAGTGAAGCCAAACAGGAGCA
>NW_011120196.1:0-593 GCF_000146605.3 Meleagris gallopavo
GTGCCACAACGGTTGTGTAGCATATTACCTGTCTTCGTGAGACATCTTGACAATTTAAAGGATCTATAGAATCATTTATCCAGCAAAGGCTAGTTTATCATTAGAATCATTTGGGGGCTCACTGTTTTAAATAAACCATTTTACTCTGTCAGTTTTCCACTGAATACTGCAATTCTCAGGTCAGGACGTGGCATGTATCAAGCTCATAACACACATGCTTTTACAATGAAAAATAATTCCGCCTTACTAAATCTAAAAATCATAGAATCACAGAATCACAGAATCACAGAATTGTAGGGGTTGGAAGGGACCTCTAGAGACCATTGAGACCAACCCCCTGCCAAAGCAGGTTCCCTACACCAGGTCGCACAGGTAGGCGTCCAGGCGAGACTTGAATATCTCCAGAGAAGGAGACTCCACAACCTCCCTGGGCAGCCTGTTCCAGTGCTCCGTCACCCTCACCGTGAAGAAGTTCTTACGCACATTGGTGCGAAACTTCCTGTGCTGCAGCTGATGTCCGTTTCCCCTCGTCCTGTCTCCACGTACCACTGAAAAGAGACTGGCCTCACCGCTATGGCCGCCACACCTCAGAT
>NW_011120197.1:0-482 GCF_000146605.3 Meleagris gallopavo
AAAAAATGATGTAATTAAGCCTTGAATTAAGACTCTGGATGACAGTCTTTGTGCAAAAAAATGTCTTTATAAAGTGGGGAAGTTCCCAGTAAGGGGAATTCTTCTATAAAGTTCTGCTATGCCTATCACTTTTTAAGTAATGTTAGTAATTATAGACACAGGAGCTGAACTACATTGCTATCAGTGCTTAAGAGTACACTTTCAATAACCAAGATGCCAGAACAATCTCTGTACTGTGTTGATGGCTAATTCAGGAAGATGAAAAAGAGATAACAGAATATTTGAATATAGGAGAAATGCTTTCTCCATAGAATTTTTGGTAAGGTTCCAAGATAAAGGATGTTAGATGGGAAAAAGGGACATAATGGAAAAGCGTTCGTTGATAAAAATGGAGAGAAAATGGCAGAAAGCTTAACAAAACTTAGCATGAAATTCCTTTGACTAATGTTTCTCACCTTAGAATAGAAATGAAGGGCTAACAA
>NW_011120198.1:0-493 GCF_000146605.3 Meleagris gallopavo
CTAGAAATGTTGTCAGGGCATGCGGGATTACAACAGGGAAGGCTAGGACACTCTTGGAATTCAATCTGCTGAGGGAGGCCAAGGACAACAAGAAAGGCATCTTTCAGGAAATCAGTAGCAAAAGGAAGATGAGGGAAAATGAGGTCCCACTGCTGAATGCAGAGGGTGTCCTGGCAATAGAGGACATTGAGAAGGTGGAGTTACTGAACGCTGCTTTTGCTTCACTCTTTACTGATAAGACTGCCCTGCAGAAACCCAGACTCTGAAGGTAAGAGAATGAGTCTGGAGAAAGGAAGACGTCCTGATGGTCAAGAAGGAGCTGAGTAGAGACAGGCCAGGCAAACTCAATGCACACAGATCCACGGCCCTTGATGGGATGCACCCACAAGCAGTGAGGGAGCTGGAAGAAGTGACTGCTGAACAACTCTCTTGCATTTTTAAAAGCTCACACAGAACAGGATAAGTGCTCGAGGACTGGAGGATAGTCAGTGTC
>NW_011120199.1:0-779 GCF_000146605.3 Meleagris gallopavo
TGTGCTGGCAGCCAAGGTGGTCGGCCGTGGGCTGAGCCGGGCACTCGCTGGTGGCACGGCAGGGTGCGACAACCCACACGGCAGCTCAGGCAGGAACCCGGGGGATGGTGGAAGCCCCCAGAAGGGGTCAGCGGGCGTCCCAGTGGCAGCCTGTGTGCTGAGCTCCCTGTTGTCCCTGGGATTGTCAGGGAGCTCAGCAATGAAGCATCCTGGGGCAGGGCTGCTGGGGTTCTCATGGGGGACCTCAACAGCTCTTGCCACCTCTGAAAATACAAGAACATCCCCCAAAATGGCGATGACAGCCTTCCCACACCCGCTCTGTGCAAACACGCACCTGCAGCTCTGCAGCCCCCAAACTCACCATTGATCCACGAGAGCAAACCCTGGATGTCCGTGATGTCCTTCGGCACATCCGAGCTGGTCACTGCTGCTGGGAAAAAAAAGCAAAAAAAATCCCAAGGAGTCAATGCCAGCTCTCCCGTACCGTGGTCACAGGAAGGGATCTCGGGTGAACGCTGGGTTCCCATTATAAACAGGACAGGAAAGGAAACTGTAAATCCCAGGGATTAACATCCCATGCAACACGCAATGAGAACAGTCCCAGGAAAGAACAGGCAGAAAGCCTAACTAGAAAGACAGTGCACCAAAGCCAGATGCCTGTTGTGTGTCTGTACCTCTCTTGGGTGCTGTGCCACACTCCGTGCTCCTCCCCTGGCTTTGCACATGGCTGCGCTTCAGAGGAAGGCCACTGGCATCAGCTTCTGACAGAAAGGAGACAA
>NW_011120200.1:0-449 GCF_000146605.3 Meleagris gallopavo
GCTGGATCTACACACATTCACTTAATGTAATTTGATGTCCACTACTAACAACATAAAAATTATATTGTACCACCAGCAAGATACTTCCCTAATGAGAGAGATAATAAAAGTATGAACATGTCACCAAATGTGCTGATGTTAATGACTTAAAGTTTATGCAAGCTACACATAATATAATTTATGACCAATTATGAAACATTCCCTGAGGGGTTTCCCATAAATTTATGGTTGAGGGGAAAAAAAAAAACAACTATTCAGTTTCTGATTGAGTATATTTGATTTATGAAAGGTAACTGCTGATAGAATTGCTAGGGCAGTGTGTGGTCTGTACGTGAGATTAAGTCAAATCTGGCTGCAGGTGTACATCAGTATGTTTCACCAAAAAAAAAAAAAAAAAAAAAGAAACACCCAAAACTACATCCTGTTTCCCTGGGCCATCAACGTAATGA
>NW_011120201.1:0-594 GCF_000146605.3 Meleagris gallopavo
ATAATCTGGCTGAAGTGTCTACTGTACAAATTAATGGAAAGAATGTAGACAAACAATTTTAATCTGAATCCAAATAAAAAGTAAAAAACCAGAGAACAGCCATCAGGCTTTTCAAAATACTAATGAGATTTTTACACTGATGTTTTAGAAATTAAAAAGAAAAACATAAATAAATGGACTTGAAGAAGTTTGCCAATATTATACTGTTGTACAAAATACAAACAGAATAAAGATGAAATCAAAATACTGCTTTGCCTAGGCAGAAAGCAGTCAATTTTAATAGACAATTTCAGTAACTGTTTTCTTCTATGTTTAAATAAAAGTTCTATTGTCTCCTGAAATATATGTAACAATACATGTCTCTCAACAAAGGCACCTCTCTTACTCACATTAAAACACCCACACGCTGCTTAAAACTGTGACTTTTTCTAAAAGAATAACGTCCCCTTGTATTCATGTCTTTGTCTTTCAAGTCACTAAAAATTTGTTCTTTTCTCCGTTTGAGACATAATTATCCATCTGTTGATGGATAATAAGTAGTGTTGGCTTTTTATTTTTTTTTCCCTTGGTAGATCAAGTCATTCCTTCTGTATG
>NW_011120202.1:0-569 GCF_000146605.3 Meleagris gallopavo
GAGCAGGCAGTGGGTAAAGGACCCAGTGGTGCCACTGGACACGCGTGTCTTTAGTAACAACGGTCCACAGGGCCCACTAACAGAACCCTTCCAGCACCATCCGAGGCACGTTTTGCAGTTGTTGCTAGGAGGGTGCCAGCGTTACCCACTATGATAACAGATTCCATTTCCTCCTTCACCCAAGGAACATACCTTCAGCCACCAAGGCTGAAACTCTGGGCTCATTTTTCCTACTCTCACACAGGGAAATGCCACCCAATAGTGTCACAACCACCCCTCGCTGGGAAGCTTAAGGTCGCAGAGCTTGGAAACCCAGCAGTTGTAGGAAAGTCTTGCCAAAGCCAGAGGAAGCATCTTACAAGCCCAACTGCTGGCCTGCATGGAACACTCAGAGGCTGAAGGACTGCTGGCAAGAGTCGAACGTGGTGCCAGGCGCCGGAACGCTTGCAGCAAACAGCGCTGGCACAGCTTCAGGTGCTGTCTCAGCACAGAATGCACGTCATCAGGCCAGGCACTTCTTAGTTACGCACCCAGCTTTACAAACAAGTTGTACCGCGAGGTCCAAACCC
>NW_011120203.1:0-733 GCF_000146605.3 Meleagris gallopavo
TAGGTGAGGTATAAAAGAACGCCGATAACCCAATACACCTGGAAACTTTTGCAGCTGCTTCGATGTTGTAGGGACTGGGAACGCCTGAACCTTATCGATGACAGCACTGGGCAGTACTTTGGTCTTTCCTGACCAAACCACCCCCAGGAATCTTACGGACAGGCCCGGACCTTGCACCTTTTGGGGATTTATAGCCCATCCCCTCCGTTGTAAACAGGCGGTTAATGAATCCGCCGCCTGTCCTACTGCCTCCAGTGAGTCGGATGGCAGCAGGAGATCATCAATATAGTGATACAAGTTAACATGATCCGGTTTTTTCCAGTCGGCCAGGTCGCGCGCCACTAGATGATGACATATGTTGGTGAATGAATGCACGTACCCCTGTGGCAGGACCTGAAAGGTCCACTTCCTGCCTCCCCATGTGAATGCAAATTGATCTTGCGATTCTTCAGGAATTGGGATACTGAAGAACGCATTTGCTAAATGTAGGACACAACAAGAGGTTTTTATCTCCCTACTCAATGTGTCCATTAGGGAAGCAATATTGGGTACGGCTGCATGAATAGGAGGCGTGACCTTCTTTAATTCCCTATTAATCTACTGTCATTCTCCATGTGCCATCCAACTTTCGCACTGGCCATATGTGGGAATTGTATGGGCTGTTGTAAGGGCAGGTCTTATAATGCCCACTTTTTCAAATTCTTGCACTGTTTTTGATATTTCGTCCTGCCCA
>NW_011120204.1:0-452 GCF_000146605.3 Meleagris gallopavo
CCCTATGGCAGATCAGGACACCTCCTTTGCTGCCTGATATTATTATGCAGCCGCAACCATCCGGCCGGAAAATGTGGTACAGGCGGCCAGGACGTGCCCCTGTACAAGCGGAAGTGTTGACCCAGGATAGAAACACGGCCTGTATTTTGCCCTGGAGGGCAGACCTTCCCCTCTTGGTACCTCTGAAACATCTGTATTTCTCCCCGTGAGTTCTTTGAGCCTTCAGGATCCCCGGAAGCAATGAAATGTCATCAAAACGTTCCAGTGTTACTGTCAGATCATGTGTAACACCCGGCGATGGTCTGCATGGGACGGACGGAACATTGGACGGATCTGCACCTCATGACCGTATGCCTCCGGTAACATCATCGAGCGCTGGCCCATAGAAGGATGTCAACTTTCACCCATCGTCACTCATCTTGAAATTTACAAACGTGTGGCGATGAAATTGT
>NW_011120205.1:0-509 GCF_000146605.3 Meleagris gallopavo
TTCCGACTCAGAATCCCACCAGGCATACAAAACTTCTGCATGTGTGTTAAGAGCTTACTCATCAGCAAGCAAGCTTCCCTTTCCTATTTGCATACAGGTGCTTTAATACAATACTGACAGCTTTTCAGCCCAGAGGTCTGGCATAGGTTCACGTCTTGTGAAAACAAGCATCTTGGTAATTCTATTAAGAGCACCACAGGAGAGATTTGGGAAGGGGAGACACACGATCCTTGCCCAAAAGGAAGATGGCAGGAGTATCACTGCCCATCAGTCTGAACTATATCGGCGTCTGTTGGTTCTGATGGCATGATACCCTTTCTCCACAAAAAAAGCAACACAAAAATCAGCTTGGACTCTCCTTACCATCATCCTCTTCAGGTACATATCCAGGCTTATTCTTATCACAGAAGGATGTTGAAGGCAGCTTGAGAAAGCCAGCAAGATACTCTGCTCGTGGGGTAGCTGTTGGCTCATCAGCAGTATAACATCATCAGATGGTGGATCGTCTG
>NW_011120206.1:0-452 GCF_000146605.3 Meleagris gallopavo
GAAAACTGTAAGATGACACTGCCACTAAAGGAAACAGCGGGAAGAAAAAAAAAAAGACTATTTTTAACTATTTATTTTCTGCCTCTGCACTGCCTTCTTTTTCCTTTGAATTCAAGTTGTTGTGTAGGTATAAAACTACTGTTGCAAGTAATATAGAGAAACCCTGTGAGATTTGGAACCAGCAGATGCAACAGCAAAAGAGCAGAGCTATTTCTTTCAGTGACAGAGCTGATTTTTGCTGGTTTAACAGTGTTTATGTCCAAGTGTGATGATTCATGAAGATTTAACCCCATTGACGTCTCAGGTAGCTAACTGAGACAACAAAAGTCATAAATGGTGCTCTGCGAATTTAGCTAGCCAACCTAATTTTGTGACAGACAAGCGCCAGAAATACAGAACAAAGGAGAGTATATAGTCAGAATAGATTAGTGAGATTTCATTCTTTTGGTTTC
>NW_011120207.1:0-412 GCF_000146605.3 Meleagris gallopavo
TCTTTTAATTCGGATTGCTGAGCCTCGTAGGCCTTCACGATTAGGGTGCAGTTTTAATCAGAAGTTATTAAGGGATGCAAGTTTGTTTTACTGTGTGAGGTTTTTGTTTTGTTTTGTTTTTTCTTTATGGACTCTCATGGCTGGGGATCTTTTATTTCTGAAAGCACTCAGCAGTTACCTAGAAAGAGAGCATTTATGGACCTCTTACGGAGTAATGGGCTCAGCTTTGTAGAAAGAAGGGAAACAGAACAGCTGAGGGGCTTTTTGGTATGAATAACAGTTACTCCAAGCTCTATGGTATTTGCATCATTACCTGACAAAAAGAAAATGAAAACACAGATATAAGTAAGCGAAAATTAACCTAACTTTACTTTGTTAGCATTAAATGGAAAAGTGCTTCTTTTTTTTTCCT
>NW_011120208.1:0-425 GCF_000146605.3 Meleagris gallopavo
GCTGCAATCCTGAGGCTGAAAGCAAGAGTTTGGATGGTGCACCAGTTGCGCTGTGTTTCTCTGGGAAAAGAGGTATTAAATTAAAATTAGATTCCCCAATAGAACGCGTGAACCACGTGAAATTCATCGTAACAAAACTTCAAAAGCAACACAGATGAAATGTCTTTGGATCAAAGGTTTATTTCTAATGACACAGCACTGGAAAACAGAAGTTACAGATGACTTTTTGATACAGGATACATTACATATCTTAATTTAAAAGGATTTGTGAAGGTATGCTGCATAAATACCTATTGTGAAATATATTATGCTTATTTCTTCAGAGATTAATTTTGTCTGTGTTTTGTTTTTTTTTTAATTTGTAGCCAATTAAATAAAAAAGTTACAAGATAAGCATCATTCCAGTAATCATTCCAGATTATCTC
>NW_011120209.1:0-504 GCF_000146605.3 Meleagris gallopavo
TTTGTAACAGTTGGCTACGCAGATACAGACTTACCCGAGACACACTACTTTAAACTGAGACAAAAGTACTCATTTCTATACTCAGAGAAACAAAACATAGTCTGATAGTATGAAATAACACATAGACATATGATGTGTGGTAAGAAAAGAGGTCAGAGTTACCTCCAATCAGCTTATGGATAACCCAAGAAAGGTATCACTCACAGTCCAAAGGTAAGGAAGGAATAGCTTACCTTGCTCCAAAGATAAAGGCTTGCTAGAAAAATCCCAGCAAGAAGCAATTTTTAAATAGAGATCTTTTCTCTTGGCTGTCAGCCCTTAAATGAGGTTGGGGAGGTGTGGGCCTTGGGTCCACCCCTTCTGCTTGCACAGGTAAATTGCTTGCACCTGTGCTCCCAGGCCATGCCTCTTCAACAAGTGCTCAATCACTATTTCAGGCCATGACTTAACAATTCCTATATAATATATTTATATATATATGGTATATATATATAATATCCTATA
>NW_011120210.1:0-944 GCF_000146605.3 Meleagris gallopavo
TTTCTGTAAAAGAAAAAAGAGAAAAATGCTTTCTCTACTGAAACTGCCTTTTAAGGGGCTGCATGCCACTGTCTCTTCTTTCTTAATGCTAAAAACATACTGGGCCTTAATTAAGTTCACCACTTTGCTCTATGGAGCAATAGGTATATATAGCCAATTGATGTCACTTGCCCCTGTAAGAGGACGGAAAATGAAACGAATCTCGACTCAGTTAGAAGAGAAGAAAGAAGAGGAGAGAGGTCCAGAGGAGTGGCTCCAAGATCCACAAGAAGCACCCCTAAGTCCAGGGGAGGGGCCCTCAGTAAGACCACGGTCACCGGCGCCAATGAGGGCAACAAGAAGTCCCGAAAGAGTAAGAGGTGAGCAAGATATCGTTACCATTGTTGATCGATCTCTGAAAATGAATGAAATTCGAAGTCTGAGAAAAGACTTTTCACGTCACCCAAATGAGCCTATTGCCACTTGGTTACTTCGATGTTGGGACAATGGGGCCTGCCCAGGAAATTCAGTTCCTAGGTATAAAGTGGCAAGATGGCCGTCGTCACATCCCAACAGATGTGATCAACAAAATCAGTGCCATGTCTCCACCCACTAATAAGAAAGAGACACAATCGTTCCTGGGTGTAGTGGGTTTTTGGAGAATGCATGTTCCAAACTACAGCCTCATTGTAAGCCCCCTTTATCAGGTGACACGGAAGAAGAATGATTTTATGTGGGGTCCTGAGCAGCAGCAGGCTTTTGAGCAGATTAAACAAGAGATAGCCCGTGCCGTGGCCCTGGGGCCAGTACGGATGGAACAGGATGCGAAGAACATCCTCTACACTGCTGCTGGAGAGAAAGGTCCCCACTTGGAGTTTGTGGCAAAGAGCCTCAGGAGAGACCCGAGGCCGACCCCTGGGATTCTGGAGTCGGGCGTACAGAGGGTCTGAAGAGTGCTACACTCC
>NW_011120211.1:0-558 GCF_000146605.3 Meleagris gallopavo
GGTGCCTGATATTATTATGCAGCCGCAAACATCCAGCCAGAAAGTGTGGTACAGGCGGCCAGGACGTGCCCCTGTACAAGCGGAAGTGTTGACCCAGGATAGAAACACGGCCTGTATGTTGCCCTGGAGGGCAGACCTTCCCCTCTTGGTACCTCTGAAACATCTGTATTTCTCCCCGTGAGTCTTTGAGCCTTCACGATCACCGGAAGGAATGAAATGTCATCAAAACGTTCCAGTGTTACTGTCAGATCATGTGTAACACCCGGTGATGGTCTGCATGGGACTGATGGAACATAGGACGGACCTGCACCTCACGACCGTATGCCTCCAGTAACATCATCGAGCGCTGGCCCGTAGAAGGAAGTCAACTTTCACCCATCGTCACTCATCTTGAAATTTACCAACGTGTGGCGATGAAATTGTATAAGCATCGCGGTGTATTGGATCTGTGTATTAGGGAAAGCTCACCCTTTAGTCAACCTAACCATTGGCTCACGCCGTGAAGGGGTGGAGTGTATGGGGCTGCTGAATCACGGCCTGAACCTTTGATTGATCACC
>NW_011120212.1:0-1101 GCF_000146605.3 Meleagris gallopavo
CTTAAGAGAAGCCAGCCATCCCTCCACCCTCTCTCCAAGCCTTTGAACTCCACTGTCTCCACCCATCAAGTCCTGTTTGGAGCCTCGAACTGGCCCCTCAGTCCCAGCGGTCGTCATTTTTGTCCCCTTCCCCCTTCATACCTAGTTTAAACCCCTGTCAATAAGTCCCGCCAGTTCCTCAGCTAGAACCCTCTTTCCCCGTGGAGACAGGCTGCATCCATCTGCAGCCATCATGCCAGGTGCCGAGTAAATTGCCCCATGATCAAAAAAACCAAAACTCCTGCGTTTGCACCAACACCTAAGCCATTTGTTCAAGAGATGGGTTTTTAGGCTCATCCCACTATCGTTTCCTGCCACTGAAGCATAGCATATACATATTAGTAGCATACTTTAGAAACACAGCCCTTGTTATGTCAGCTGAGCCCCGGGTGGCTGTGGGGGTCCTGGGCCGGTGATGGGGGTCCTGTCAGGGACTGTGGGGTCTGTGAGATCCCAGGGGGGCCTGGATGGGGCTGGGAAGGCGCTAGGAAGGAAATATGGGGGTTCAGTGGGAGTGCTGGGGGGGATACGGGGTGCTGTTGGGGACTACGGGGAACCTGTGAGATCCCAGGCTGGCTGTGTGGGAGGGCTGCTGTGTTTGAGAAGGTCCTTGAGGGGCTCTGTGGGGGCTGTGGGGGATACAGGCACATGGGGGGATATGGGGACACGGCCTGCAGGAGCAGAATGCTGCTCAGGAGAACGCCTGATGTGGGCTTCAGGCGGGACATGGGGCACACGGACATGGGGTGGTATGGGGATGTAGGGGGATGGGGGATGTGAGGAGTGGTTTGAGGCAAAAAGGGGGGTGTGGGGCAGTGTCGGAGTGGTTTTCTTTCTTCCTGAGAGGGGACTGGGGTCCCTGTGGCCCAAAGGTGGGGCCACGAGCCATGACCCCACATGAGCCATAGCCCAAGGTGACCACATAACCCTGTGTGTGCGTGACCCCATGGCTGCACGTGACCCACAGCCCTGTGTGAACCACAGCCCCACACGACCCTGTGACTCCCTGACCTGCCTGCTGTGAGACCAAGCGTGGATGAGGTCCAGCACTTGGAAGGCACT
>NW_011120213.1:0-411 GCF_000146605.3 Meleagris gallopavo
TCCCCGTGCGGAGCTCCCGGAGCTGCGTGAAGCCGACGCGGAGCCGCTTCGTGTTGGCCCCGAGGAGGGAAGCCGTGAGGGGGGAATGACTGTTAGGCTGGGAGCTGGTTGGGAACGCGGTCATTTCTCTCTTTGTTGCTCTGAATGGTAAACGATTAAATGTTCAGCGTTCGTTTTCTGTGTTTTGGCCTGCGGTCAATTCTGCAGCTCCAAAGACCCCCATCCCCGTGCCCACCTCAGTGCAAGGACGGGGCATCGCAAATGGCCGCGTCATAGGACTGCAACCACCTGCCCCGTTCCTCCCCCAAACTACCCTCCCCTCCCTCAGCACTGTGTGGGAAACGGCTGGGGCGGGGAGTTCCGGGAGGAGCTGGGGCGGCGTCAGCCTGCAGCAGAGGAGCGTCGGGGGGA
>NW_011120214.1:0-681 GCF_000146605.3 Meleagris gallopavo
TCAGAGATTGGTATCTAACACAGGATAGCCAGAAACAAACAGCAACAAGGAAATACAAACTGCACTATTAACTGATTTTCTAGGCTGGCCAACTCCCATTTAGCCCAGTGTAAAGCTGCTTTGATGGATGCATGCTTCCTGGGTAGTCCTGGCTGGACTATTTTCAGCATGAGGGAGTGGTGGTCAGAAGAGAAAGCACCCTTCCACAATTTGTTTTTAAGACACTGTGGGGAGCATCAGAAACCCAACACCTGACAGGACAAGAACTAAGGGAATAGAGGTTAATTTTATTTCTCTGTCATTCAAATGTTGTTAGTGCAGGAAAAATGCATGACTGTAATTACAAAACAAAAACAAAAACAAAAACAAAACAAAAAACCAAAACCTAGCTCATTAGCCACTTTTCTTTTACGGTAAACTATCTCTTCAAGGAGGACAAAAATGGAGAACATGACATAAGCTGTGATGATCTCATAAGCCATTACAGCTGAGGAGTATGTTTAATTCCCTTTTGTGATAAATTGGAACAGATTTTCCATTTATGTCTTCTTTTTAACTAACATCAGCATTATTGCAGGTTCAAGGCCATTAAGCAAATGCTATATGGACAGTAATTTTGCTGTTGTTTTGGGTTTGTTCTGACATCCCTCTTTCTCCTCTCCTAGCATTCTAACCTGTGTG
>NW_011120215.1:0-480 GCF_000146605.3 Meleagris gallopavo
ACTCCTTCCTACAGTGTTTCAGAGGAAATGTCTTCAGATGCCATTGTTAAACATACTAAGGACACAGTGATTAGCAGCAGCCAGCCTGATTATACACAGGACAAATAATATACAAGATTGAAAAACGGAGGACTGTGAATGTTATGTGCTTAGATTTTGGTGAGACCGTTTTGACTGCCTGTTGTATAGTCCCCACACAACCAAATGAGTGAGTTATGGCAAGGGTTAATGCATATTTATGTAGGTGGAAACCTGCATGATCTGGTGTGCTTTAGGTATTGTGGCTGCTATTCAGACTACCACCAGGCCACTTTTCAGGAAGACAAGTCTGGCCTTTGCAAGAGATGCAGTTGTGAATCAGGACATGGATGGGGATTGGTGTGAGACAGACCTGTAATATCTCGTGTTGGGGTATACAGAGAAAGGGGTGAACATATGAGGAGTGATAGAGTGGTGTGCAACAGTGGCCCTTCATATATG
>NW_011120216.1:0-491 GCF_000146605.3 Meleagris gallopavo
GTTATTGGCTCTACTGCCTGCAGTGCTGAATCGGCAGCCAATAACTGCTTTTCAATCCTACTGTATCTCTCTTCTGCTCCGTGCCAAAACCCGAGACCAGAAACCAATGGGGGTCCAAACAGAACTCGGGCGTTGTTGCCACAGGCCACAACCAAAGCCATCTTGAGTGATGTGAACATCTAACTCGGCTGGGAGGGTAGGATCAAACAGACCCAATGCCTGGGCTTGTTTAACTGCCAGTTTCGCCTGTTGAAAAGCGTCCTGTTCTGTTTCCCCCCAGTCCCAAAGCTGCCCCTTTTTTGTGAGTCTAGACAGTGGTCTTAGCAGCTGCGCTAGGTGAGGTATAAAAGAACGCCGATAACCCAATACACCTAGAAACTTTTGCAGCTGCTTCGATGTTGTAGGGACTGGGAACGCCTGAACCTTATCGATGACAGCACTGGGCAGTACTTTGGTCTTTCCTGACCAAACCACCCCCAGGAATCTTACGG
>NW_011120217.1:0-549 GCF_000146605.3 Meleagris gallopavo
TGCTCTTTCACTCGTAGCAACCCCACGGCAGATGGATCTTCTGACAGGCCAGGCAAAATAGACAACTGCTGAACACCTTCTGTGTCTACAGCAGCTATTCCAAAGGCCCATCGATACCCTTTGGGATCCTTAAAATATCCCCTTCTGAGGTAATCAATACCAAGTATGCATGGAGCCCCTGGGCCAGTCACAATAGGGTGCTTTTGCCAGTCTTTACCAGTGAGGCTGATTTTGGCCTCCAACATAGTCAGCTCTTGGGAACCTCCAGTCACCCCATGAACATAAATTGATTTGTCCCTTGGTGACTCGAGGGCATTAGAGTGCACTGTGCACCAGTATCCACCAGGGCCTTATATTTTCGTGATTCTGATGTGCCAGGCCATCTAATCCACACAGTCCAATAAACTCTATTATCCCTTTCCCCCCCTCTGGGCTGGGGGCCAGGGCCCCTCTATTTGTTACCTTCATTGTCTGCAGCAACTGGAGCAATCACCTTTTTGGAGTAAGTTCACCTTGGTGGTTGATTTGTCTTGTAACTCTCTTACCCGT
>NW_011120218.1:0-528 GCF_000146605.3 Meleagris gallopavo
TGCTATCAGGAACAGTAACTGTTTAACAAATAATGCAGTAAGAAAGGGTCTTGCACTTAATTTCAGAAAGCAGCTCTTATGAACTTGATAGACACGGGTGTTTCAGAGGTCACTACATAAACAAGGATTAGACTGGTGAAATAAATGGAGACAGGTAGGGTAGTATGCAACACAATCCCTTATTGGCTGAACATAACTTGCTGTACCTTCCACTGCTTCCATAGGAGATGAGTTTCTTAATTTCCTTTCCAGAATTTATAACTTTCTGGCACAGTATTTTGGCTGAAAGCAAAGACCCTTGCACATTTATCCAAAGAGAGGCATTGCTCTGTTCTTTGGTCTCTTCATTGTGTCTATGCCATGGAATTAAAGGGGGAAAAAACAATTAGGAAATGAGCTAACTCATAAGTATGTTGGATATTTATAGCTGTAAAGAAAAAAGTTAAAAGACTTCTCTTAATACTTCTATCATCAGGAAAATATCCTGATCTACTCCTGGCATTTGAGTGAAAATGCTGGAGTGTGGAG
>NW_011120219.1:0-384 GCF_000146605.3 Meleagris gallopavo
TGATAAAGGTACCTTCTTCCTGAAATATATCTGCATGGGGACTGCTGAATCACAGCCTAAACCTCTGATTGATCACTTGAGGCGAGCAATGAGTCAGCCATGGGAGCACAGGTGAAGGCAATTCACCTGTGCTGCAGGAAGGGGTGGAGCCTGGCTCCACCTCTCCTAGACCCATTTAAGAGCTGACCGCCAGTGGGGAAGGATCTCTTCTGGAGATCCACTCCAACTTGGGAAGTTTTCCCTAATTGTGAGCCTAGGTTATGGGTGAGTGTACCTATCATTTCTGTTTCCTGCTTTGGTGTAATAATATCATAGCTAAGCCATTTGTTATACCTTAACATCTGTATGTTTGTAATTGTACACTGCTATACCATAGTATTAGTT
>NW_011120220.1:0-533 GCF_000146605.3 Meleagris gallopavo
CTGACAGCAATAGCAATTCAAATTTTGTGACCCATTTCCCCTTTCTAAGACTTAAGTCTCTTGCATCTCTTTCTCCCTATTTCTTGAATTACCACTTTGATCTCCTTGCTGCATTTAATCTGTAAGAATCTTAAAGAGTAACATTTAACATTTATGATGGACGCTTTAATTTTATTTGAGTTCTTTGATTCACAGGAGGCTGACCACAGTAGAAGAAATAAGATAAGTCAGCAGATGAAGGGATGAGACTCCTTTAAAACCATGTCCAGTAAAGCACAGAACTTAAGCCAGGACACTGGTCAGAAAGCCAGAAGCAGCTAGCACTACTCCACCACAGATTTTAACGCATATCACAGAATAAAGGGTAGTTCAGTACATCCTGTTTTCTTGGCAAAGCCAACTCCCCGTGATAACTTGATACTTGTGCAAAAAAGAAAGGTAAACCTTCTGTCAAATTCCAGAGACAGGTATTAAAAGAACTAAAAGACAGGCAGGGAGTTAGGAAGAAACACAGATGTTCTCCAACTACTCCG
>NW_011120221.1:0-1036 GCF_000146605.3 Meleagris gallopavo
TTGCCTGGCCTTTATGCAGACCAGAGGCGACATTAAGCCACTGACGATGTTGGGGAGCGAACAGTGCTAACTGTCCAAGATAGCAAGGTCCTCCTTGGACATTGGCAGGAATGCCTGCCCAAGTTCGGTCACCGCATATTAAAAATACACCTGGGGGTAAGGCCTTAGCCGAGTCATTATTCCACAGCGCATGTTGGGAATCGTCTTACGGAAAAGCTTGCTCCATATCCATACCACGGTCGTAGGTTACCTCCTTCCCCGGTTTGGTTGCTGTAACCGCAATATCGCCCCCATACCGAGAATTCCTGTTCGTTATGGGGGAGACCACCGTCCATCCTGTTGTGTCGAAAAAGGGTTATCCGCATAGTCCCACAGTCGCTTAAGGATACTTGCTTGAGCACTAAGGGCCTGGTGCGATCGTCCGAACCAAAAGCATGTTTGATTCCATCCCGCTGAAGCGTTTCCTATTGCCTGGGAACCCAGGAGATCCAGCTCTTGGGGGTCCCATGGCAAGGAGACACTTAGTCATTCTATCAAGCATGCACTTTGTTCTGAAGTGCTGTAACGGAAACACAGATTATGTCTTACATATCCTTGAAAGCTCATAAACAGCCGTTCCAGCACCTTTATGTCTGGTCTCTCCCCCTTTTTCTTTTTGCACTGTGTCAGTGCACCCAGCAGTTGCCCGTGGCCACTTAGGATAGTGATATCTATGGGGAGAGATGGCTCACAGCGATCAATGGCCTGTGTCGCAATAAGATGCCCAAGAGTTTCAGTAAGATGCTGCTGCTCTGTTGTCACCGAAACGCAGGCGGCAGGATCGGTGCCCTTTAGAAGGGGACGCAGTACATTGAGATTGTCACTGAAGATACCGACAACTTCTACCATGCTATAGAACACTGATTATATTAATAATACAATCATTATAACTCAATCAAGGCCTCAATTGACAATACTGTAAGTGTGAGAAAGGAAACAAGGCAAACATAGTATCATGACAAGAAATACCATTAACCTAAAAAGAACAAACACGTGT
>NW_011120222.1:0-552 GCF_000146605.3 Meleagris gallopavo
ACAAAGCCTACAGAAGGAGACCTAGTCTACAATTAATCTAGTGTAAGATAAAGTATTTGAGAAATTCATAAATCATTTCCACATTCAGGATGCAAATCTGGAACACATAGCAAGCGAGTGAGCCTGGTGGAATGCTATTTAACCAAGTTGAAAGGAAAATCTTGAAGCTCAATGACATTCATAGCAGAAAACACCAAAGGCTGGTACTCTCAGCTTCCTCCAGACTTGCTAAGAAGGTGGGAAAGTGACAAAGAGGAGATCAAGATCAGGAGAAGTGCTTAAATCCCAGCAGCAATCGCAGCACTGCGTACAGCCAGCAGCTCAGGTAACAGGCTGAAGAGACACACAGCGCAGTGTGAATCCTGAATCTTGAAGTGCTTCTGTGCTCCCCACTGTACAGCAAAACGTGGAGCCAGTAATTTTGTGAAACTCATCTGAACACGTGTCCCATCTGATGCCACTGGCTTCAGCAGAGCTGGCTGCTTCATTGAGCCCAGCAAATTCAATTGTTTGATATAGAAGCACTCAAGCTCTGCTTACTCTTTACAGGCG
>NW_011120223.1:0-520 GCF_000146605.3 Meleagris gallopavo
TCTTTCTCGCGTTCCTGATAGACTTGTCTGCCGACCTCCGTCTTTCACGAAATGTCTCGGGCTCTACTTCTGCAACCTGGATTTCCAGAAGAAAGGAAATACCCCAAGTTAATCCAATACCTTTTTCTTCCCTTCCTTATCGGTTAAGCTAATCATGAAGATCCTTTGTTATCTTCACAACGAAGCTGCATTTTACAGTGCTCTTTGGCAGTCAGCATACTATATATCCTTTCTAAATTTCTGCAAATATTTGGAATTTCAAAAGACCAGAAAAGAGAGAGAGGAAATTGCTCTTTGGGGCTCTTATGCCGCACGAAATGAATGGAGAAGAAGGAAAGAAACCCGTGACCTTGCACTCCGGAGTTGACACGCGGTGGGACTGCAGGTTAACCTGGCAAGGGCCTGCTGCAAAGAACCCTGCAGCAGCTGTTGCTCTGAACTCTGGTTTCAAAGGTCACAGGCTGCAGAACAAGGAGAGAAGGAGGGGACATTAGCCATGAAGAATGCTGATGAAATTCAG
>NW_011120224.1:0-1012 GCF_000146605.3 Meleagris gallopavo
GGCACGTACAGTCCTGTGTTTGACTGTATTCCATATGTCTAACCACATGTCCTTGCCCCCAGATCGGCCGGGCACGGACAGTCCATTCTTGGGTGGCCCACTGTGCAATCCACAAAGTGAGCCCTCGGTACACAGCCCAACTATCCGTACAGATGTTCAGGATACCATCACCGGCTTCCTTACTTATAACCATCCACACGGCTCGCAGTTCTGCCCGTTGGCTGCTCTGACCATCCCCCTCATCAAACCAGATGGTCTCAGTAGAAGGATGGTATGCTATTGCTCTCCACTTGCTCGGATTGCCCCTGCTGGATCCATCTGTGTACCAAGCATCTTCAGGGACAAGGTATTTTCCCTCCTGAGCGGGACTCTTCTGCGCTGGAGCGACCAGTATTCCTTTCGGTGCGTCACTGTGATATGTTAGTGGGCCTAGGATCTTCTGAAGTTCTTCTTTCAAAGGGGATGAAGACAGACTGCTCCTTTGGCTGAGATAGGCGACCCATCGTGCCACTGTTTGTGCTTGGGCCACCCCGTCTTCGGAGGGTGGGTCAGATCTTTTACCCAGCCCTGAATCGGCAGAGTGGTCTTGACTATAACTTCAGCCGTTTGAGTTATTGGCTCTACTGCCTGCAGTGCTGAATCGGCAGCCATAACTGCTTTCAATCATACTGTATCTCTCTTCTGCTCCGTAGCCTAAACCCGAGACCAGAAACCAATAGGGGGTCCAAACAGAACTCGGGCGTTGTTGCCACAGGTCACGACCAAAGCCATCTTGAGTGATGTGAACATCTAACTCGGCTGGGAGGGTAGGATCAAATAGACCCAATGCCTGGGCTTGTTTAACTGCCAGTTCCGCCTGTTGAAAAGCGTCCTGTTCTGTTTCCCCCCAGTCCCAAAGCTGCCCCTTTTTTGTGAGTCTGGACAGTGGTCTTAGCAGCTGCGCTAGGTGAGGTATAAAAGAACGCCGATAACCCAATACACCTAGAAACTTTTGCAGCTGCTTCGATGTTGT
>NW_011120225.1:0-490 GCF_000146605.3 Meleagris gallopavo
TTCCTGTACATTTTTCCCTTTTCCCTCAGTTTCAGCTGCAGGTTTCTGCTCAACCATGCCAGTTGCCCGCCTCCTCTGCTCAATTTCTTCTGCTGCCATAATAGTATCAAGGAAAGAACTGTTTTAAGAACTGAAATAAACACTGGATTGACCATTCCATAGATGAGTTCTATATGCTAATAGAATTTTTGGAAACAAAGAAAAACATCCAGCTTTACTACAGCAATGCAGAAGAAAGATGTATGGCCGTTCTAGAGAATAAAATTAGATGAGAACAACTGTGACAAAAGTATTTGCTTACAAAAACACTCCATTAAAATGTGTTAAACTACCTTTGTATATTTATTCTACCTTGGACCTTACTCCTAGCTGACTTCCCCATAGAGGCACAATTTCCACTTAAGACATTTTAAAATCAGATATCGACTAGCATCTCTCCTCCTAGCAGAGCACTCCTACTGCACCAGCACCTGTCTGTCACTGGAAAGGA
>NW_011120226.1:0-543 GCF_000146605.3 Meleagris gallopavo
CCCACGGTATTTCACTGCCTTCCCCCGCCGCGGGTCGCCCACGACCCCCGAGTCCCTCCGTCGGAGCCCTGGGCTCACGCTCTCCCCCCGTTCCCCACCTCCACTTCCCCCGGTCTCACGGGTGGATGCCCAGGAGGACATGAAGGCCCCGTGTTTGAGCAGTGCCTGCCCGTGGAGTGCTGCAGCCCAACAACACAGCTGTTCTGCCTTTGCCAAGGAGGCTTTCCAAGGTGAACTTGTCTCACAAAAACCTCACAAAAACCAGAGGGCTGACTCATCCAAATGCTTGCTGCTTGCTTGGAAGCCCAAATCCTTCCAGCCTCCAATGTGGGGGCAACATCTCCTGGGTGTGATCATGAGGTGCCTGAACGAGAGGATGACCCAGGCTGGTTACACAGGAGTCATCTTAATTTCCCTGTTCTGTTACTTGAGATAACGCCATTGGTGGCCTCCTGTTGTTTCTTAAATTTGGTACCAGCCCTGGTGACTTTGGGCCAGAGGCCAAAAGGCTGCAACCGGTCCAGGAGCTTAAAGGCACAGCCC
>NW_011120227.1:0-518 GCF_000146605.3 Meleagris gallopavo
CTTTTGCATGCCAGATAGAACTATGGGCATTATTATTTACAGACCCTCGAGAACCAACAATCTGCAGAAAGAGAGAGATAAAAAACATGGTGGTGGCGAATGCGATAGGCAGTGCGAGCAGGGCGTCCCCTGCTTCAAGGTGCACTTTTACTCTCTCACCCACCCCAGATTCTCTCTTGCTTTTATTCTTCTCAGGGTCCGAAGGGTATTTTCCATTTGTACACTGCATCTGCATGGCCAGTGCATGATACAGAGGCCAAATGGAACATCTGCTTGCAGAATAAACTATCAAGGTTAACTCTCTTAGCGTGCGCCTTTGTCTCAGGTGCTGTATGATCATATTTTAAATTCCCGATTAGTGGGATGAAAGAGAGTTAATCATTCTATAATATAGGGTCATCCCTTTGCCTGGGATTCCTTTCCAGGTTTTGTCTTAGTGCTACTAATACATTAAATAGCTATTTCCATAGATTCCAGCATTGGTAACATTAAATCCTGTTACTATAACATTCAATCTG
>NW_011120228.1:0-377 GCF_000146605.3 Meleagris gallopavo
CTAAACACACAGGAAGCCTGTTTCAGTGTCTGACTACCATCTTGGCAAAGAAGTTTTTCCTAACGTCCAATCTGAGCCTTCCCTGATGCAGCTTTGAGCCATTCACATGCATCCCGCCACTAGATAGCTGGGAGGAAATAACACCTCTCCACTTCCTCTCCTCAGAAAGTTGTAGAAAGCATTAGGTTCACCTCTTAACCTCCCCTTCTTCAAGTGTAACAGTCCAGTGTTGCCAGTTCTTGTTATATGACATGCCTTCCAGTCCTCCAATTATGAGTTTCTTGCATTTGATGGTTAGGGACAGGTGAAAATTAAGGACTATAGATTCCTGAGAGAAAAAATAAATGCTGACCGCCAAATCTCTGATCTTTTGTTCA
>NW_011120229.1:0-640 GCF_000146605.3 Meleagris gallopavo
GGCCCAAGTGCAAACCCTAGGGAACCCAGTGGAACCTGGGGCTGTAGCAACCCGTCTACCTCGAGAGCCCCATCAGCGTCCTGCAGCTCCTGGAGCCGGGGGACGCTGTCACCCTGCCTGTCCATGACTGTCCCACGCCGTCCCCCCTGCCATGGTGGCACAACCGCAGCGCGGTGCCACCGTCATTGAAGAGGTGACGAGGAGGGGCACAGGGAGGGGGGGCTGGGGACAGTCGGGGACATGTGGGGTCTGCATGGGTGTGACGTGGGGTCGCTGGTGTCACCGTGGTCTCCTCCAGCCTCTTTGGCGTCTCACGGGCAGTCCAGGAGTTTTGGTCTGGCCAGGTTCAAAAGCAACGTGGCCAAGAGCACTAAAGGATTTGAATAACGTGCTTGCAAGGAGGCTAGCAAGTATTGTCACCTTTCAGTGGGCGATATTGGGTGTCGCTGTCACCAGGTGTCACCGTCACTCAAGTGTCACCGTCACGCAGGGTCCACCCCCACAGACCACATTGTTCCCACGGGGCGGGGGTGCCACCCCTTACTTTTGTAATGAAGGTTTATTTTTGATAAGGAGGGATTGGGGGATGCCCCCCCCACAGTCCCCTGCAAATATAAAGGGCAGAGGAGCAGCTGTGGGG
>NW_011120230.1:0-569 GCF_000146605.3 Meleagris gallopavo
CAGAAGCTGCGCCGCGCGGTTCCCCGTGTTTGGGAGCAGCAGCCAGGAGGCTGCCAGAGATCCAGCTGCGCCCTGCAGCGCACAGAGGGACGCAGAGGGAACAGAGCGTCCTTACTGCCACGCAAAAGTGAGTTTCTTCAGTCCTCTGTCATGAAGGATGGAGGAATGAACTTTGAGTATTACTTCTGAGGTGCAGTGCTGCAGGGGATGCCAAGGAAGCCACTGCAGAAGCGTTGGAGAGGCCGACAGCGGCAGTTGGTGGCAGCAGTGAGGCAGAAGTCTGCATATAAATGCTTAGAGTCGAATTCCTTTTAGAGCCAAAAAACGTGTCTCAACTTTTGCACCTTGAGAGCGTTTTGTTTGGTGATGCACCCCTGCTCTGCCGAATGTAGAGCTGTCAGGCAGGCTGGAGTTCTTCTGCTGCCATCTGAGCAAGAATGAGAATTTTTTTGTTGTTTTGGGGGTGGATTTGGGCTGACAGGACAATCCTTCTACAGGCTACTGGTTTCTGCTAAATCAGCAAATTGTATTTTGTTGTAGGGACGGAGCCTGCGCGTCCGTGGAATGGT
>NW_011120231.1:0-720 GCF_000146605.3 Meleagris gallopavo
AGCCTGAGCTGTGCCCAGCTCACGCACACGCCGCAGCGGTGCTTCCAGTGGGCTCTCACAGGGTGATCTCTCTCAAGAAAAGCACAGAGCTCAGTCTCCGTGTGCAGCACGCTCACCAGAGCACCAGCTCTGCTCCCCAGCTGTGGCACAAACGCTCCCAGCCCGGCAACCACTGTGACCTCAGCGAGTGCCCGCATCGCTTCTGTGCCTGCATCATAGGCATAGGGAACAGTCACCTCCCAGATCCAAATTTTAGGAAACCAACACAGGGTCACCCAATGGGGTGCATGGGATTAACTGAATAGGAGATAACTGGAGTAAAGCAACTGAGAAGTGAAGATGACTCTTTGCAGCCCAATAAAATCACAATATGGCCTCGTAGTGGTCAGCAGAGTCCCAGAGGAACCAGTCACAACTGGGAGGAGTGCACACCAGTATGGACCAGAAAAGTCCAGTATGGCTAAGTAACAACCAGTAAGGACCAGTATGGCCTCAGAGCGGTCAATGGAGTCCTATAGGAATCAGTAGAAACCAATAGGAAGGCACACCTGTGTGCCCCAGGGCCAGCGCTGACCTCTGCCTCTGGCTTTGGGCCCAGGGCTGGTGCCGGCCTCTCGGGCTGTAGATGTGGCTTTAGGCCCTCAGCCTGGTGCCGGCCTCTCTGGCCGTGCTTCAGGCCCGGGGCTGGTGGCCACGCCTGTCAGGACTTGGCTTTAGGCT
>NW_011120232.1:0-599 GCF_000146605.3 Meleagris gallopavo
ATGTATCGACTCCTTAGAGTAAGGGCCAGTTTCTGTCCAAAAGAGCAGGGAATCAAACATCTCACTGTTAAGGTTCGATCGGCTTTTTTGAAAATAAATAAGTAAATAAATAAAAGTGTAATGGATGAGAAGAGCTGAAATGCTGTGTGGATTGCACACCGCAGCCTTTCTCTCGGTAGTGGACATGAGGACAGAAACGCACAGAGGAAACAGAGGTGGTCGGGGTTCTCCTGACTGTTTTTGCTGCTGAACAACGACATTCTGTTTGTTTCTCTTCCAGCAGCTGCAAAAGAAGCAGAGGCACACGTGGAATGCAGCACAGCGGTTCCAGAAGCTGTGTGCGCACCTGCACGGAAGCGCAAAGCAGCTGAGATGTGTGGCTGTGCTGTGAGTGCCACCGCTGATGGCACGGAGGAGCCTCCAGCTAAAACTGCAGCTGTGGTAAGGACCGTGGCTGAAGCTGTCGTGGATCCCCAGTCGTAGTGAACTGGAAGTTTTACGTTTCTCTTGGGGAAACGCTGGAAGACTCCAACGTTCCACAGGCCTTCTCTGTCCCTGGAAGCCAGGAGCTGCCTGCAGGATTCCTGCAGTAGCCTTCC
>NW_011120233.1:0-554 GCF_000146605.3 Meleagris gallopavo
GCATGCCGGGATTGCGACGCTTGCTCCAAGATGAGACCGAGACCGCTGCCCGAAACAACAGCCCATCTTGCTAGAGGACATAATCCTCTCCAGCGATGGCAGGTCGATTACATCGGGCCCCTTCCTCGGTCTGAGGGGGCCAGATATGCCCTGACCTGTGTTGACGCTGCAAGTGGGCTACTGCAGGCTTATCCAGTACCGAAAGCAAACCAGGCATATACCATCAAGGCACTCAGGAGTAACGTGATGTCTGCCTACGGGACACCTCAAGTCATCGAGAGCCACCAACGCACTCATTTTACTGGTGCACTGATACAACGCTGGGCAGAAGAAAATAACATCGACTGGCGATTCCACCTGCCATATAATGCAACGGGGGCAGGCCTCATCGAACGTTATATAACGTAATCATGGTATTCTTAAGGCTGCCCTGAAGACAGACTCCCAGTCTCTGCAGGGGTGACAAAGAGACTGTAGGAAACCTTGCGAGACCGGAATGAAAGACCCCGAGATGGTAGACCCAGTGCCCTGAGAATGTTGCAGACGACGTGGGC
>NW_011120234.1:0-461 GCF_000146605.3 Meleagris gallopavo
CACCTGCTGCTTGTGCCAGAGTCCCCATCTGCTAGCAGAGGGATAGCACTTGGTAAAATGCTTCCTAATGGGCTGCCACGTTTGACTTGACTGAACAAAGTGGTTGTTTCTAGAACATCTGCCTATGCCAGTGCGTGACTGAGGGTAGTTCTGAAGAAGACTCTCACTAGTGTGGAGTGTGAACAGAGAAAATACAAGTGTGTTTCTTTTCAGTTCCAGCTTGTTGTGCCTGCTGGGATGGGCGTCGCGTGCAGCGAGATCAGCCGTGAGCCTGATGTGGCACAGATGGAGGTAGAGTATGAAGCTGTGATTGCTCTTTGTTCCCTGACTTCAGCCAGCAGAGTGAGCTGCAGATGAGCTCTCCTGCTTTTCAGGAGAGAGAGAATCCTTGTGACTCTACTGGTGTCACTGAAAAGCTGCCCTCAAAGCTTTCTTTCCTGGCTACGGGCATCTAGATGGCC
>NW_011120234.1:1129-1621 GCF_000146605.3 Meleagris gallopavo
AGAAGATTTGGTTCCAGATTAGACTTGTAGTGGGTTGGATGCAGGGAGGAGTTCAGCCATCTCTAAAATATGGCTTTATTTGGCATTTGAATCTTCTGATCAAACAGATACTGCCCAGTATTGTAGCCTGGTCCCTGAGCAACAGCAGACCAGTGTATGGAGTGTGTAGATTTGTTCAGGAAGCCCTGTGAACTTATGTCTGTGGTTTAATTGGAACCCTTCCATACCCTGCTGCTTTAGAGAACCATTTCGTACTGAGCAGCTGTATTCTGTGTGTTGTGTAAGGTAGTGACTCTCCTAGCTCCAAGTTCAGTTCTACACCGGCAAATGCCTTGAGAGCTGCACTGGTGCAATTGCTCTCCAGCTTGACAGTATTTGGCAGTGCAGGAGAATGCAGTCATTTGAGCTGTGCTTCCTCTCAGCCGTGCTGAAGCTGGGATTGACGTTGCAATCTCTTGCAGGTGGGTGACATCGTGTGCATTATTGATATGC
>NW_011120234.1:2400-5660 GCF_000146605.3 Meleagris gallopavo
TCCGGTAAGAGTGCTGCGACTGACACAGCTGGACTGCACGTGGGGTGGCTTTTACTTGCTTTCCTCTTTCTCAGCCATTTTGTGTCCTCCTCTCCAGGTGTGAATTTGACTCTGAGCAGATTCCTGAGCTGACCGTCCGTGACATTCACAGCGTGAGCTCCCTCTGCAAGATGTACTTCAGGGAGCTCCCGAACCCTCTGCTCACCCACCAGCTGTACGACAAGTTCTCGGTAAGCACAAGGCAACGTCTTCCCTTGACCTCTTCCCTGGGCCTCTTGGGAGATGGCTGCAGCAGTGCCCCAGCTCTGAGGCCCTTTTTCTGTTAGCCCCATCAAGTTGACTCGCATGTCTTTGCCACATCCTGCATCGTACTGATGCCACTTTTGGTGGTCCCAGGAGGTGGTTATTTCCACATTCATACTGCTTGAGAGAATTCCCAGGTGGTTTTTGTTTTTTGCTATTCCCCACCTATTTATAGGACGGGAATGGGATGAATAGCAAAGTGTACTTGGAGATGAATGCCCACTGCGAGGAGCTGAGCTGCCCACCCAGGCTGTAAAGTGGCCCGGTGCTTGGACTCCTAGGCCTCGGTGGCACCAGCTGTGTGGTTCTATGTTCCCCAGATGTCTCTTGGAAGGCATGACATGTTCTTTGGTGCTGCCCAACAGCACACTGTCCCCGTAGTTCCCCACCCTGCGGCAGGTTTCTAGCCTGATTTGTCTTACTCCCTTTCTGTACTCTTCCAGGGTGCTGTTTGTGCCACTACAGATGAGGAGCGGCTGGCCAGAATGCAGGACGTCATCCAGCAGCTGCCCGCTCCTCACTACAGGTCAGTGCTGCCCTCAGCCTGCTGAGCTCAGCCCTGCTGCACGTCAGAGGGCACTGGTGCCATTCCAGGCTTTGTCTCACGCTGCAACACAATGCCTGTGTGTGCTGAAGCAGTTGAAGGCTACACGGAGTGAATTTATTGGCTCAGTTCCTGGGCACGGGGGCACGCTTGGTGCAGCTGATGGCTGCGGCTGTGCTGTGCTGGGCCTTGGTGCTGCAGCGTGGCACTTAGTCAAGTTGGATCTACTGTCTTCAGTGACAGTAGCAATAACAAGGACCAGCATGAATTGAGGTTTGCTTTGTGAATGGCAGCACGGCGTGCTCCTTGGTGCTGAACATTGCCTGTGTTGTTTTCCAGGACTGTCGAGTACCTGATGAGACACTTGGCTCATCTAGCTGGGAGCTCCTCGGTCACAAACATGCACGCTAAGAACTTAGCGATTGTGTGGGCTCCAAACCTCTTAAGGTAAACTTCTGGTTCCGTTTCAACACAACGCTTCCATCTGTTCCCCAGTTAAGAAAAGCAGTCCTCCCTTTCTCTCCATCAAATGAGCTCTTCTCCTGTAAAATCTGTAGCAAGTGGCTGACATCAGAGCAGGAGCCTGGACTGTTCTCCAAGCCCACGGGCACAATTTCTAGATGACCATTCCTGCTCTCTTGCTTAGATGGGACTGGTGTGTCCTTGATCAGCCAGGAGAATCTCTTCAGTGGCATCACCAATTGCCCACTGCGGAAGTCTCCAGAGCCCAATTTGACAGCTTAGGGCTGCAACAATTCAGACTTGGGGAGACAACCTTGAAGAAATGACTTCTAAAAGCTGCCTTTTCTACAGATCACAGCAGAACGAGTCTGCCTGCCCCAGCGGAAGAGCTGCCTGCATGGAACTGCAGACAGAGTCGGCTGTGGTGGAATTCATCATCAACCACACAGACGTCCTATTCCGCTCCAAATCCGGATCCGACATGGCAGATGGAGCAGGTGAGTGTCTTCCTGCATTAGCTTTATCTTGATCTGACACCTTGGTCAAATGCAGGCCTTCTCTATGACCCATGAACTACGCTTTTACTATTGAGGGGACAGCAGACTTTTGGGCTTAGATTACAATATGGCATCCTGTTGCTGGATACTGAAAATGTCCAAGCCCAAACTTTACAGGGAGAAACCATCACTCACTTTCATTACGTCTTGCACGCAGGAGAAGTTTGATGAAAGTGTAGCAGCGAAGGTCTCTCAGTTCCCTGCCCCCATTTTCTAGGGATTTTGTTTGCCTGTTTCGATACAGTGAGCTGGTCTCGATTATGACTGCGTCCTTTGCTATAAACACATTTCTGACCCCATGGTTATTTTGAGCTCCTCTTCTTCCAGTGGCTCGGATAAGCAAGTCCGAGAAAAATTCAGCACCTCCCCCAGCACTGTGATGGCTGTGCTGCTGCTTTCTGATCCTCGCTCTTACCTGTGGTTTTCCCTTACAGGGCACAATTCTCTTTCGGGGCCCAAGTCTGCCTCTTTTGCTGCCACAAAGCTGCTCAGCCTGGAGGAGGCACAGGCACAGAGGCGAGGCCACAGCAGCTCTCCCGTCATGCCTGAGAGCAGGGACATAGAAGTGGAAGAAGGCCCTGCAGCTGTACGGGGCAAATTCCACACCATCATGGATTTTCCATCTGAAAGGTAAAGAGGACTTTCTTTTCCAGCACCTGTCATCATGGTTTGGGTGGGTTTTTATGTTTTGTTTTGTTGTTGTTTGTTTGTTTTTTTTCCCGCATTATTTCAAGTGCCAAAACTTGCTGAAACTAAGTTAGGCTAATGGTGGAGTTTTCCAGATTTCAGGGCAAGGTGCCTGACGTCAGGGCTGAACTATAGCAATGGAGCTATCCTCAACTGTTGGACACAGAGAGAGTTCCTAAGTTGTGTTTCTGCAGGAACCAGGCAGTGCTAGGAACAAACAACTGCTGCCAAGAGCTCAGTGCAGCTCTTCCCTCCCCCTGTACCACGCACGACTCACAGCATTCGCTCTTTTCTCTCTCCAGACAAAATGCAGCCAGCACAAGGAAGGAATCACCAGCTGGCTATTGGTGTTGCTGCTTCAGGCGCAGAAAACCATCCTCTGGGACCAAACGCCACCTGCAGCACAATGCCAGGGAGCCCTCAGAAACAGAAGTCGCAGTCCTGGCAGGTAAGGGTGCAAATCCAGCTTTCAAAACCCTGCTTTTCAGGAACACAGAATTCAAGCTTGCAGTGCGCTTGTATCTCCTTCTAGCGTTCAAGCCCCTGCCTAACAGCTTCAGTTCACCCCTGACCAAGAACCACTGTCATAATTCAGCTTGTGAAAGTTTGACACTAATCCTTGTGTATCCTTTCTAGGTGAATCGAGCCCTTGCCAACACACAAGATCCAGGGCAAGTAGCACTGATGCACTGCGTGCTTCCATCAGT
>NW_011120235.1:0-634 GCF_000146605.3 Meleagris gallopavo
GTCGGAGTCTGAACTCTCCCACGGTTGTGTGGAGAGCCAGAGCGCATAGAATGTCTATGCCCAAGATGTATTTCTGGACTGGGGCAATAGATACCTTATACTCCCGGGGTGGGAGACGCCCAACCCCCAGTTTTAACCACGTTTGGGTGACAGGAATAGTTTGTCCCCCAAAACCACCAATCATCACTCTGTTTCCATGAAATTTGTTGGGATCTCCATAAATGATTGATGTTTCTGCTCCAGTGTCCACTAATGCCATAACTCGCTGAATATTTTGGGGGGACCAATAAATCGGTAATTCTACATAGAGCCTCCGGTGCCGCCTGGAGGCCCTAGGGGGACTAACATCCCCCGTCATGCCATGAACTGTGCTAGGGCCAATTCTTTTGCTTCCGATGGCTCAGGCGTCGTGGCCCGAGACACTTGAGGCGGCTTTTTTTTCCTATTAGGAACAATGAAGTCTTCTAGGTTCCATGCTGTTGTTGGTATCCTCTCTATAATTCTTACCCTTGGTTTCTTAAGGGGTAGTTTTTGAAATGTTTGATTGTCCTTTAGCTGTCTCCAAAGCTGGAGAAGGACATGGGTTTGGGCTGGCGGTCAATCTTAGCAAATTGGACCGCAGCTTCGAATTAGG
>NW_011120236.1:0-520 GCF_000146605.3 Meleagris gallopavo
CACCTGCTTAGAGTACAGAAAATTCTTTTATTCTGCTCTCAGTGTTTCATTAGGCTGCATAAGGTTAGAGTAGCAGTTACAGTGAAATCACAAAGATTTAAAAGACAAGCTCAAAAATAAACACAAGATTATATACGTGACCACTGTGCTGGTGAATGATGTTAGATTAAAGATGTTCATGGGATTCTTTATGGCTGCCAACCCTTGGGAGTCTGTTTTAGCCTCTGCTTTTTTAGTTACAGGTACAGTAGTGATATACAGCATACCAGAACGATTCAGAGCAAGGTCTTACAGACTTTTTAGCAGTGTGGTCTCAGTGTCGTTACTGTAGCTGGGTCTTTGATATTGGATGCTTGCTTTATTTTTTTCCTCATCACCAAATTGGCAAAAATGGATAAAAGTATCCAAAGATCAGTGTTTCTCCTTTAGGAAAAACATGTTTCTAAGAAGTTCTGGTTCATCAGATCATATGAAAGGTTGCTCACATCAGAGGTTTACTCGTTTATGATTTAAATTAATG
>NW_011120237.1:0-619 GCF_000146605.3 Meleagris gallopavo
CTTCAAATGTGTGGTGGTGACTCTGATTCCTCACTAAGAGTACAGACCCCCAGACTTGTAGCTACGCAATACGATGCATTTCCACATCCACCGCTGTGCACAGTGTGTGGCATAGTTCTGAGTGCCTGACAAACCCAAGCAAAATCAATTTCTGTAGCTTATTTAAAATATATATATATATGTATATTTGCTTTAGTTTCTGCTCCCTGTTCCATTTATTTACGTTCTCCCTTGCTTCATATGTAACTTCCAACCTTGGCATTTTGCAGATAATACCTTTTCCCCCTCTCATCCTTCGATGGCTCCTGATGGTCCCTTGTTTCTCAGTTTTAATGGGCTCTCAGTGTCATGAGCCCGGTCGCGTAAGAATTTGGGAGTGGCGTTCACTCCATGAATCTTATCACAGTTAGTGTCCCTAGTTGCTATCATGCAGACTCCACCAACCTCCAACAGATAGATACAGCTACAATATACAATCCTAAGGGGAGGCAGGAATGCATTTTTTGATGAGCATAGATATGCTGTAGTAGATGTAACAGTGACTTAACAGACTGGACATGGCTGGATGCAGTTGGTTGTTTTCCACCTTAGAGGACAGGTTACACACACCTACAGCACA
>NW_011120238.1:0-695 GCF_000146605.3 Meleagris gallopavo
CTTATTAGAGAGGGTTTTGCTCTCCACTCCTTTTACCTCCGAGCAGTGCACAAGCGTAGCCATGGAGAACAACACCAAAAAAGAATTGCCGCTCGAAATGAAGGCAGAGACGTCGTATTCACAGCTAGGCCTAGTGCATTCTGCATGTACCCGAGGCGAAGTGCAAACCGCTCCTCTCCGACGTGCGGACACGAGACCGCTCGCGCGTCGGAGAAAAGCAGCAGGCACAAGTCGCCCGTTCTCGGCAAGTGAGAAACACGAGAGCGCTGCTGACGGCTGAAAGCGGCACTCGGGGAGAAGCGCGATTTCTCGACCAGCGTCGGCAAACTCTCCGGAGCGGTTCAGCGCGAGTGCCGCTTTCTACGCATGAGAGCGAAGCAGTGCAATTCCGATGCCGAGAACGTGCGAATTCAGCCTCCTGCACTACCTCCGTAGGGAGCTTTTTTTCTCCGCAGGCCAGAAAGGATCGCTCCCCACTTTCTGTCACGCTCTCTCTCCCTGGGAGCGAAACAAATGTCGCTCCCCGAACTTCCAACAGCCTTATTAGAGAGGGTTTTGCTCTCCACTCTTTTCCTCCGAGCATGCACAAGCGTAGCCATGGAGAACAACACCAAAAAAGAATTGCCGCTCGAAATGAAGGCAGAGACGTCGTATTCACAGCTAGGCCTAGTGCATTCTGCATGTACCCGAGGCGA
>NW_011120239.1:0-699 GCF_000146605.3 Meleagris gallopavo
GCGAAGCGTGAAGGCAAAACGGTTCTGCTTTGTGTTACTGGTTTCTCTCTGGGGTTAGGCTTCAGTGTTACCAGTTTGGGTTAAGGGTTGTGCCGTTACGGAAGGGTAAAGGGCTACCATGTTGGATAAGGGGTAAGAGTTACGGGTTCCCATTTGTGGTTTGGTTTAATGGTTGCCCTTTTGGATTCGGATTAGGCTTTAGGATTCAGGGATACCCTTCTGCATTAGGCTCAAGATTTACCTTTCTTGGATGTGGCTAGTGGTTACCATGTTGTGTTAGCGATAAGTGTGAAGGGTCACTTTGTGTTATGAGTAAGAGCTGCCAATTCAGAGAAATCCGTAGGAATATTCGTAGGAAAAAAAATAACGGAAAGAAAGAAACTGCAAAGAAGAAATCGAGAAAAGTCGAGAAAACATTGGAAAGCAGTCAGGAAAACTAAGGGAAAAAAAGACAAACCAAACCTATGACACGCAAGGCAACAAAATACAAAACAGAAAATAAATAATAACTAAAAAAAAACGAAAGAAAAACAGGAGAAAAAAAGAACTAAGAAAAATACAAAGCAAAAACTAACGAGAAGGAATAGAAAGAAAAAGACAAAGACATACAGTGCAATATCATGGCAAAGCAAAGGATTCAGACAAAGAAAGGGTGGAAAAAAACAAGCGAATGCAAGAGGAAGTAACTGCAAAGAAAAT
>NW_011120240.1:0-414 GCF_000146605.3 Meleagris gallopavo
GGCCAAGTGCAGGGTGCTGCACTTGGGTCGGGGCAAATCCCAGGTATTTATACAGACTGGGGGAAGATCTCCTTGAGAGCAGCCCTGCGGAGAAGGACTTGGGGGTCCTGGTGGGCGAGAAGCTGGACATGAGCCAGCAGTGTGCGCCTGCAGCCCGGAAGGCCAACTGTGATCTGGGCTGCATGAAAAAAGGGGTGGCCAGCAGGGAGAGGGAGGTGATTGTCCCCTTCTGCTCGGCTCTTGTGAGGCCCCATCTGCAGCACTGCGTCCAGGCCTGGGGGCCCCCCACGCACAGGAAGGACGTGGAGCTCTTGGAGCGGGTCCAGAGGAGGGCACTGAGGTGATCAGAGGGCTGCAGCAGCTCTCCTGTGAGGAAAGGTTGTGGGGACTGGGCTTGTTAAGCTGGGAGAAGAG
>NW_011120241.1:0-566 GCF_000146605.3 Meleagris gallopavo
GGGCATCCACAACCACCTTGGGCAACCTGTTCCATTGCATCACCACCCTCCGTGTGAAAATCTTCCTCCTAATAGCTAACCTAACCCCCCCTGTCTCAGTTTAAAACCATTCCCCCTTGTCCTATCACTATCCACCCTTGTAAACAGCCGTTCCCCCTCCTGTTTATACGCTCCCTTCAATTACCGGAAGGCCACAATGAGGCCTCCCGGGAGCCTTCTCTTCTCCAAGCTAAACAAGCCCAGTTCCCTCAACCCTTCTTCATAGGACAGTGCTCCAGCCCTCTAACCACCTTAGTGCCCCTCCTCTGGACCCGCTCCAAGAGCTCCACGTCCTTCTTGTATGGGGGGCCCCAGACCTGGATGCGGTACTCCAGATGGGGCCTCACAGGCACCAAATAGAGGGGGACAATCCCCTCCCTCTCCCTGCTGGCCACCTCTTTTTTAATGCAGCCCAGAACACAGTTGGCCTTCTGGGCTGCAAGCACACACTGCTGGCTCATGTCCAGCTTCTCATGCACCGGGACCCCCAAGTTCCTCTCCTGCAGGGCTGCTCTCAAGGAGATCTT
>NW_011120243.1:0-592 GCF_000146605.3 Meleagris gallopavo
CACCTCTCTTGCCCTGCTGGCCGTGCTGCTTTGGATGCAGCCCAGGATACGGCTGGCTTTCGGGGCCGTGAGGGCACAGTGCTGACTGATGTCCAGTTTCCCATCCACCCGTATCCCCAGGGCTGCTCTCAATCCTTTCACCCCCAGCTGCTATTGGTAGTGGGGGTTGCCTCGACCCACGTACAAGACCTTGCTCTTGGATTTGTTGAACCTCATGAGGTCCACCTGGGCCACCTGCTCAGCGCCATAGGTCCCCGTGCATGGCATCCCATCCCTCTGGTGTGTCACCGCTCCTTACAGCTCGCTGTCATCCTCAAATCGGTCCCAGCTCTGTGGGACACCACTCGTCAACAATCTCTATCCAGACATGGAGTCACTGACCACCACTCTCTGGACTCCATCCTTGTCAACGGTTTACGGGCTGGTTCGGCCCGGTTCCGTGACTGGAAGGGCGGAGGGATCCGCGGATCCGCGCCCCCGGGAAAGAAACAGGGGACCCCAAAATAATTGAAAACAGTGGCAACAATCTGAGGTGAAACAAAGTAATTACTAAATATGGTATCAGCAGAATTTTATAAGGAGAGAGAGTGTG
>NW_011120244.1:0-702 GCF_000146605.3 Meleagris gallopavo
GAAAGCTGCTTTGTTTCTGGGAGAAAATAGCATTCTTTGGGGAGAAGATGTCCTCTTTTGGATGGAAAAGTAGTACTTGTGGGAGAAGCTGTCCAATGTTTGGGCCCAAGGTAGCATTACTGGGAGGTAATGTCATTGTATTGGAGAAGGGAGGTATTTCTTGGGGAGAATGTGTACTTTTTGGAAGCCAACGGTGTACTTTGGGGGGAAAAAGCGGCCTTTCTGGGAGAAAGTGTCCTAGTCTGTAGAGAAAGTGTCATAGTGCGGAGTGTGGTGTAGTAGATTAGGGGGAACTGGGAGGTATTCCTAAGAGAACTGTCATTTCTGGGTGAAAAGGTCTTATGTGGGGGGAAAAGGTGAGGAATGTGTGAGAAAGCTGGTGTTTCTGGGAGTAAATGCCATCTTTTGGGGGCTAGAAATGGTCTTTCTGGTGGGATGTGCCACATCTTTGTGAGGCAATCGGTGTTTGTGAGGGCCAATGGCATATACTCTGGATCGAAATGGTCTTTCCGCAGTAAAATGCCAAAAGTCTGGGAGTAAGTGTCATGATGAGGAATGTAATGGAGTGTAATTGGGAGGAACTGGGGAGGCATTTCTCGGAGTCATGGTATTTGTGGGTGGCATATGTCCCATTTAGGGAAGGAAAGGAGTATTTCTTAGCAGAACTGCCATAGCATTTAGGAAAATGTCCTATGCTTGGGA
>NW_011120245.1:0-757 GCF_000146605.3 Meleagris gallopavo
CCTTGCCAGCAACACTCCAAGTTCCAGGTTCTCTGCTCCTGGTTTGTCAACCATGCCTCTCACATGAAGGCAAGCCAGGGGTTATGGAGGGGATGTCCACCTTTCTGCATGGAGCTGGATGGAAAGTAGACAGTATCAGGCATCTCCCCACTGTGCACACTCCAGCATAGCTCCTGTCTGTGCCTTCATTTCACACGTGGTGCTGACCACAAGGACTTTCCTCACCTAGTGCTGATTGCCTTAATGCTCTTTGACATGCAGGTGAATGTCCCTCAGGTCTGGGTTCTGCAGCCACAGGGGAAGCTGAAGGCCTGGTCTTGGCCTCAGCAGATGAAGCATCAGGTATGCTTGGTAGGACCGTGGCTGCCTCAGCAGCTTCTTCCTCACGGTTGTCTTCCCATTCTTGCTGTACAGCCTGCAAGTATTGAGTTTACTACAGTAAAACTGGAGAGTAAGGGCAGCCGTCAGTGCACTGTCTCTGGCATCCAGTTTGCTGCGATCTGTGCCAGCAGCATTGGAGTGTCGTCAGTGGACTCTCCCTGTGCATCCTGCACGCTGGGAATGTCCAGAGGCAGGAATCTGGCCATCAGTCTTGCTGTTGTGATGCAGATACCTAGCACGCCGCGTGCATTGTTGGCAGCATTGGCATCGTCATCTGCTGCTTGGAGCACGAGAAACCTGGGCGTGCTCACACTGCATGGCTCAGACAGGTTCCTACTGGACAACATCTGCTCCCTCCTTGCCTCGTCACGGATTC
>NW_011120246.1:0-518 GCF_000146605.3 Meleagris gallopavo
GTCTCATTTTTTCTCTGGTTTTCCATTACCTTTTGTTTTTCTACTCCATTGCATCATATGCTCTGTTTGTGCTCTTAGAACTTCCCATCCCTTCTATCTGTCCTACTCATCTAATACATAGGGCAAAGATAGTTTCTGATTATAGGTTTGTGTGATGCATATTTCACCTAGTTCTTGCTCTCACGTTTCCTCTGTAAACATTTAAAGGTAAACACAGATAATACAAAATAAAACTTTCAGTTTATTGCAACTGGGTTTGTCCTTTTTCTGAATTCAAATATTTTGATCAAAACTATGAACAAAGTTTTCCTACCAAGTGAGCAGTTACTCTGCATTCTCCCATCTGTAGAGCAACGGAGCATGGTGCCCACCACACGGCCTCCTACTACGATGACACGTACATCCTTGCCATGGGACTCTTTAACATATTTTGAAATAAATATGGGCGTCATGACGGATCAAATGGCTCAGGTCTGCCAGATGGTGCTTGTCTCGTGCCAGGAACACAGCTTTGCCTG
>NW_011120247.1:0-812 GCF_000146605.3 Meleagris gallopavo
ATGCGAAAGGCTGCTCTCACAATATAGAAAAGCTGTTCTCATGATTCACTTCTTTTTTCCCCCTCACAATTTCACTATTAGTACCAACAATTACAATTCCAAATATACCATCAATTATACTTCCACATACCATCAATTACACTTGTGTATACCATTAAAATCGAGAATTCCGTATACCATCAAAACAGTTTGTCCCCCTCCCTTCAAAGTCCATGAGTCGAACAATTCAATTCTTCAGCTTTCATAAACACCCAGCACTTAGTCTCACAATTAGGATGCTCAGTTATAAGAACTGGTTCTGTTACTTAATTTATGTTCCCAGTTTCTTAGTCAGTGTCTTCCCTGGCTCACCAGCGATGTCCTTCTAGTGAGCTAAAATACTACCCAGAGGGGTGTTTTTGGAATTTCTTAGACACTCTCTGTCCCATGATAACCTTTTATATCTGTCCAGTTCTAATTGTAGATGAAAGTCCTTCATGTGTGGCTGGGTAATGGAGTCTACTTGCTTTCCCAGGGAATGGTTTCAGATCGCATTCCTTAGCCAAGAGCCATAACCAACATCCCCCAGCAAGACAGGAATTTTTAAACCAGAAATGTAATTCCACAAATATCACTTTCACAACATAAACATTTAACAATCACCAGGACAATAACAAAAATCAATATAGTTTCCACAACCAAGAAAACCAGTTCAGACATTTACTCATTCTGCGTATTTCCACTTGTCACTTTTCCTGCCACTTTTCTTTCCTGACAATATACTGACCCATTTTATTCCAGACTGTAGATGTCCTACCCAATACAGCCACTGT
>NW_011120248.1:0-699 GCF_000146605.3 Meleagris gallopavo
GAAGGAAGGTGATGAGCTTGCCGCGTTTCTTTGGCGCTGCACAACAAAATGGAGAAACCAGATCATTCCAGGTTTGGCTCAGTTGGACGAGGCCGAGCACAACACATTCGACACGTCAAAACGGGAAGAACATTACCAACAAGTACATACAAAAATGGATTTTCCCCATCCCCCATCCCTGGAGGAGACCAAGGCCAGGTTGGACGGGGCCGTGAGCAGCCTGATCTAGTCCCACATGAAATGTGGATGCTGGCAGCCCAGCCTCAGGCACAGGGGTTGAAGCTTGATGATTCTTAAATTCCCTTCCATCCCAAGACATTCTACGAGGATTCTAGGATTTCCCCAAGTCCAGTCATAAACACGGGAGGATTGGGCCTCCTGTCTGCGCGTTCCAATGGAGCTTAATGCACTCCTCTTGCTTAGCTTGCTCAACATGGGGATTAAGGATCGTCTTGAAAAGCCACGTTCTGATCAAGCAGATCACTAGCACAGCCAAACCTCTATCTGTCCACCAGGGACGCTGGCTGTTCTCAGCCTCATCCTGACTTGCAGGAGAACTGCCTTTGCCCTCCCTCATTCTCACTGCCTACAAAACAGCTGCCATACGCCCCGTGGTATGTTACGAAGGATCGTCAACACAGAGGATAAACGTGGGATGGATAAGGGAGGTATTACACACAGAACACACCCAAAAAAGAC
>NW_011120249.1:0-671 GCF_000146605.3 Meleagris gallopavo
CGGGAAAGGCATTGTGACATCACAGGGCGGGGCAGGACTTCAGTCTTTACTAAGTCACGCTGGCAGCCTCCCCCAGCTCAGACACTTGGGGCAGTCGCTCCGTCCTGGTGGTCACTGCTGGAGCTCTGCTCTGGGTGACAGCCACTTTGTGTGCTGAGAGTGGTCCGTGGAAGAGAACAGGATGAAGGTCAGCCTGAATCTCTTCCTGATCTTACTTGCTTTCGTGTCTCCAATTCCTGACTTTGCCAGCTGTCTCAGCTGGGCCCGGAATTGGGCAAAAAGCTGCTCTTCCCGAGGAGCAGCATCCCTTAGAGACCAAGTGCCAGCCCTCCAGCTGGCTCTCCCGGCTTGGTCTAACCACCTGCCCCATCAAGATCGAGGATGGGAACAAAAGCCACGTCCTTCATAACGAGCACAGACCGATTGAGACCAAGAGCCAGCCCTCCAACTGGCTCTGCTGGTTTGGCCTACCCAGCTCCTCCACTAAGATGGAGGACGGGAACAAAAGCCAGGTCCTTCACAAGGAGCAGAGCCCGCTTGAGAACAAGGGCCAGCCCTCCACCTGGCTATGCTCGTTTGGACTAAACACCTGCTCCACCAAGCCTGAGGACGTGAAGAAAAACCAGCTCCTTCACAAAAAGCAGCGTCCCCTTGAGCCCAAGAGCCAGCCC
>NW_011120250.1:0-532 GCF_000146605.3 Meleagris gallopavo
GGGAGCCCTCTTACATCCTGGAAAACGAGTCACGATGGAAGTAAAGCGGCACATGAGGTTTGTATTTGCCTAAACAAAAGATGTCAAGCACTGAAAATCATCAGTGGAAAAAAAAATCTTAAAAATACAATTTGATTGCAAACATTCCGTGTCTTTCATTAGATACTTACAGCAATAGTGCATACTTACAGGGCCATATGCAGTCTTTCTGAGAGAGCCTAGAATTACTGACTCTTCCAAAAGAAGAACCATAACTTCCTTCACATGATACTGCAACAGTTATGTAGATGTCTGACCTTACAGACAAATTGTTCACTGAGTCAAAAGACTTATCTCTGAAGAACATTAAACATGTCTATACATACTAACCTTAAGTCTCTAAAACAAACAGCAATAATTTTCACAATTCACAATGAATGTGCTTTTTCCCAAAAAGATTGAGATTATTTTGCTCAGCAAAAATTTGTGTCCAGTTAAAGTTTCTGTATTCTTCCTTTCATCCACAGTTTTCCTCCACTATTCCATTTTGTCT
>NW_011120251.1:0-504 GCF_000146605.3 Meleagris gallopavo
GTTTTGCATTTAACCTTGTCTTTCATCTTGTTTTAAAGCTTAGAGGAACCTTAAATTCTACAGCCCTGAGTTTTGTGCCACGAGAGCTCTCCAGCTTCTGTCTGTGATGTGAGTCAGCTTAATTTACAGTGGTGCCTGTTTTAATTCTGACAGTTACAGTTAATTCAATCAGTTGCAGTTGCAGCTGACTTCCCAAGGCTGCAGTACATGGTGGTGGCACAGCCTTGGGCTTCTGCATTTGTGCTGATCCCACGTTTCCTTTCTCTGTCTCGCAGGTCAGCTGGCGCTAGAAGTGGACGGCATCCCAGTGTGAATGAAGGTCAGTGCAGGAGCAGCTGCTGATGGGAGGAAGGAAATGCAGGCGAATGGACTGTGAAGCATCTCCCAGTACGGTACCAGAGGAGGCAGTAGTGATGCTGGGGGGGCAGTTGCAGAAGAACACGAGGAGCTCCTCAGCAGGAAGCCACAAACCCTGCAGAAAGCTGCAGGAGACTCAGAGCACGT
>NW_011120252.1:0-854 GCF_000146605.3 Meleagris gallopavo
GAGGAGAGCAAACATCTGTACTGTAGAGCTCTACGTTTAGTTGTATACATCCCAATCTTTTCAGGCTGATATTCAGAATTAAATAGTCTCAACCTCTCAATACACCATCGATCAAATTCCACAGCTAGAAAATTTCCATTAAACATCACTGCCTCAGTAAGACACCATAAATAATGAATTCTCTTCTAAGGATTGATGACAGGATCTTTTTACTGTTAGGAAGTGTTAGATGCCTGGCTTGAAGTAAGAACCAGCTGTTTTCCTACTAATTTATACAAAACTGGTTGGAAAATTATCAGCTATACTTATGATCCCTTGTTTATCTGTGTAGTAGATATCTGTGTAGATCTGCTTACTGGAGTTGTTCTAAGTTTTAGAAGTTCCTTTTGACACAGTACTGAATAGAATTTGCAGTAAGCTTTTATCTTAAATAAAATAATTAAATTAAACCTTGGAATTTAAGTTTAGTTCAGAACAATTTTTGGTTAATAAACCAGTTATCGTAATTTTAGTTATGTAGACTTAAGTACAAAGTTTTGATTTGCAAAATTAAATTAAGTTAATGATCCCAAATGCTTCTGCATTTGCTTCTGTAAATAAACCATAAATAGAGCAAGAAAACTTTAAATGCCTTCAAAATACCTTCAAGAAAAGCTGGAAGGGTGCCTATGACATTAATGAGATTCTTCACAGAGCAGAAAAGCTTAGAAAAATACAGTGGCTGGTTGAAAATGTGATAAATCTCAAATATATATATATCTATATATCTATATATCTATATATCTATATATCTATATATCTATATATCTATATATCTATATATCTATATATCTATATATCTATATATCTATATA
>NW_011120253.1:0-503 GCF_000146605.3 Meleagris gallopavo
ACAGTGCATGACTTCATGATGTTCTGTCTTAGTTGCTGTCTCCTCTTGTGTTTTCAATGTACTGAGTTACTTTCAGATATTCATACTACCACTGTATACTTACCATAGTTAAGTTGTTTTATTGCTAGACTTATTCTAGAGTATTGGTTTTGCTCGTTTTGTCAATTCATGAAAACCTCATATTTTCCTCGCTTTAGAATGATTTATTTATTTATTTTACTTTTGACTACTAATTTCTGCTAAAAATTAACCAAATTAGTATAAACATTTTTTAAAGAAAAGTAGATGAAGTATTATGAGATCTTCTTCAGAAAAATAATGCTTCTGTTTTAAGTTTGCTCTGGATGTCTGATAATATGGTGTCTGACATGGAAATGTGTATGAAACAAAGGTGTGGAATTGAATTCCCCCATGCAGAAAAAATGGTACGAATTGACTTCCATTGATGCTTGCTGAACATTTATGGAGACCAAGCACTAGATGAGAGCACAATGAGGCTGTAG
>NW_011120254.1:0-1123 GCF_000146605.3 Meleagris gallopavo
ACCAGCAATGGGCTGTTCCTTACCATCGCGACCAGAGCGGAGAAGATGCTCTCCCAGGTCACAGCCAAACAGCCCTTCCTTCTCCACCTCCCGCTCCTTCGGCTTCTTTGGGCGGGCCTTCACCAAGGAACGAAGGAAGGTGATGAGCTTGCCGCGTTTCTTTGGTGCTGCACAACAAAATGCAGAAACCAGGTCATTCCAGTCATGCCAGGTTTGGCTCAGTTGGACGAGGCCGAGCACAACACGTTTGACAGTGCACGTCACAACGGGAAGAACATTACCAACAAGTACCTACAAAAACGGATTTTCCCCATCCCTGGAGGAGACCAAGGCCAGGTTGGACGGGGCCGTGGGCAGCCTGGTCTAGTCCCGCATGAAATGTGGAGGCTGGCAGCCCAGCCTGAGGCACAGGGGTTGGAGCTTGATGATCCTTAAATTCCCTTCCATCCCAAGACATTCTAGGATTTCACCAAGTCCAGTCATAAACATGGGAGAATTGGGCCACATGTCTGCACGTTCCCATGGAGCTTAATGCACTCCTCTTGCTTAGCTTGCTCTACTTGGGGATTAAGGATCGTCTTGAAAAGCCACGTTCTGATCAAGTGGATCACTAGCAAACCAAACCTCTATCTGTCCACCAGGGACACTGGCTGTTCTCAGCCTCATCCTGACTTGCAGGAGAACTGCCTTTGCCCTCCCTCATTCTCCCTGCCTACAAAACAGCAGCCATACGCCCCGTGGTATGCACGAAGGATCATCAACACAGAGGATAACGTGGGATGGGGAAGGGAGGTATTACACACGGAACACACCCCAAAAAAGATTCCCCTTTGCTTCCCTGCACCATCAAATGTAACATCCGTACCTGGCTTTGGCACTGAGTTGAGGAGAGCCTCAGGAACATTGTTAGTAATGAGTTCCACACAGTCGCCAGGGAAAAATCCAACCTGGAAGAACAGAAAGAGAGGCCAACTCTTGCATGCAGCCTTTCCCAGGTCTGAACTGTTAAACCAAAAGCAGCATTTTCCTTGGAACGTGCTTGCCTGACGCTCCATAAGACTATCCAGCAGACAATGGCCTGCATAAAGGTAATAATAACTTTTCTACATCTGCAGCCAGAGGC
>NW_011120255.1:0-638 GCF_000146605.3 Meleagris gallopavo
GCAGCCTATCTCTCATGGATTCCACCTTTGAGATTTTTCAGCTTTGTCACTGTATTGCATGCTCTTCCTTCTCTCAACGTCATTACCACCTCCACAGAGGAAGCCCTCTAAAGTAGTATGTATGGAAAAATGTTGAAGTGATGTCTGTATGGGATGAGAAAATTGAAGGGAAGATGATTTGATGAGTAGTTCTAATCTGATATCTGATACCTAGAGCTTGAGATAACCTAGAGGTAGAGTAATAAACCAAGTTGTACAGAGGGGGAAAGCATGCGTTGGAGAAGCAATAGAGATGATAAAACGAAAAATAAGGAAAATGACCAGGAAAATAAAAAAGATTGTGATAAAAGTACAGCTGTCTGCTTAAATCTCGCACAACTGAGAATGCCCAAGTTACAGAGGTTTTCAAAGGCTTATAGCAAACAAATTTACAACCTCTCTCCCTGCATGGTCCTGATGCAAACATATTCCACTACAAAATCTCATTCCACTAAGCATATCGGAATTTTTGCAAATGCTCGATTTCTGTAGCCAGCACAAAAACACAATTCCAGAAAGAGGAAATTCAACAGAAGTGCAAAGGAAACTGTTAATACCAGCTCTTCCTAACAATCACAGCACAAGTCAGTAACTAACAT
>NW_011120256.1:0-658 GCF_000146605.3 Meleagris gallopavo
AGGGTGTGAAGGCTACCAGGCCGATAGGGAACTTTTCCCTATGCAGTGAGGCTTTGAATGTTACGAAAGATTTGTCAGGAAACTATTCCAGATTAGAAATCCCCAGAGCGGATCTCTGGTGGTACTGCGGGGGAAGGCCTTATGGTCCACTCTCCCATCCAATTGGGCAGGCACTTGTGCACTTGTTCAATTAGTTATACCATTCACCCTGGCATTTGAAAAAGGAATTTCCAAAAATCCTGGAAGAAATAAAAGAAGCTTAGGAATATCATTTGATGATTCAATCTATATAGATTCAATTGGAGTGCCTACGGGTGTCCCTGATGAATTTAAGGCAAGAAATCAAATTGTTGCGGGATTTGAGTCACTGTTTTGGTGGGTAACGATTAACAAAAATGTAGATTGGATTAACTATATCTATTATAACCAACAGCGATTTATAAACTATACAAAAAGTGCCATCAAGGGAATTGCAGAACAATTAGATGCCACAAGTAGAATGGCCTGGGAAATAGGATTGCTCTAGATATGATGTTAGCAGAAAAAGGAGGTGTATGTGTAATGTTGGGTACTTGCTGTTGCACCTTTATCCCCAATAACACAGCTCCAGATGGCACAATAACAAGGCATTGCAAGGACTTACCACCCTTGCTGACGA
>NW_011120257.1:0-605 GCF_000146605.3 Meleagris gallopavo
TGCAGACCGCTGACAAGAGGAGCAAGTAACAGGCAGAAGGATCTGGCCTTCTGCTAGGTGGCAGCCACCTGCATGATCTGTTCCTGCATTCTTTTTTTCTTTCCCAGGGTGGCCTTGTGCTTCCCGAGGAGTGTGCGGACCCTTCTGATGGGAGTGAGCAGCAAGGAGCCACAGAGATCTCAGCTTCCTTCCTGCCCAGCCACCTGGGTGAGGGACACTGCAAACAGCCCAGGAAGTAAGAGATGCCATGCCAATGTAAGCTATATGAAAGTATCTCCCAGAAGAAAGAGAGGTGACGCTTCCTGTAATTATCTTCTTTTCTGTGTGTTCTGTAGTGTAGCTCTTAAGCTGTTTCCTGTGCTGAATCTCATCTTTGCGTAACTTGCAGTTGGTCATAAAGATGCATTCAAAACTCTGTGTTTCCTGTCTGCTTGTTCTCTCAGCCTTGTATTTATTTTTCTATGGCTCTTTAGTTTTTTGAAAAGCACCATTGCACGTTTGTTTTGGTCCTTATACAGATGCTACTGAAAGACTTGGTGGTTAAAAACCGCATGTAAATACATGACCTTGACAAATCATTATTTAATGACTGAGGTGGTTTCCTT
>NW_011120258.1:0-725 GCF_000146605.3 Meleagris gallopavo
GGTGAGTGACAATGGGGACGTGGTGCCACGGGGGTTGGTGGCCCTGTGTGGGACCAGGACCGTGTCCCTTGCAGGTTGGTGGCTGGTGGCAGCGAGCAGGGCACAGCAACGTGAGTATGGGGACAGGGGGAGAATGGGGAGAGAGGGAGGGAAGTGTGGTAGGGGTCATCAGAGAGGCACAGGAGGGTGTGCAGGGACAAGGCTGACTGCTGTGCCCTGTCCCAGTGCCCCCACCCTCCCTGTCGCTGCACCCCAGCCAGGGGGTGTCCCTGGGGGACACTGTCACCCTGCGCTGCCACCTGCCCCAGCTGGCTGCCCGGGTCCGGCTCTGCCAGGAAGAACGATTCATCTCCTGCATGTACAAGCACCAGGTACAGAACACGGCTGAGTTCTCCTTTGTTAGCACAAGTAAGGAACATGCGGGGACTTATCGGTGCCAGTACCAGGTGTCAGAAGAATGGGGGCATGGCAGAAGACTGACCCCGTGGAGCTGGTTGTGACAGGTGAGAGTGCTGGGGACGATGGGTGGCTCTGATCGATGCCCACAGGGCTGTGTCTCATTGCTGTCCACTCTCTGCGCACAGATTCCGACTTACCCCCCACCTGCCGTTTCCCTGCGCCAGGAGGGATGTGTGGAGATGGGGACCAACGTCACCCTCTGTGTGGAGACAGGACCAATGTCACCATCCAGTGCAGGAACAGGATAAAGGGACCCTCCTTCCTCC
>NW_011120259.1:0-882 GCF_000146605.3 Meleagris gallopavo
GGATATGCCTTAGCAAGCATACGTCTGAAACGGAAAGGCCATCTGCCAGTCACAGCCTTTGGGCCCTCCAGCCCTCTTCTTCGCTACCTCCCAGGCCGCAGGAGCTACAGCGGGATTCAAGCCCGCATTTCCAATAGAAGGTGTGGCTTGAAGCCAGAGGGGACCGGATTACCCTGCCACACACACACCCCTCCCAAAGGACGTGGGGCCTTGTCCTTCATTTGCTACACGGACAAAAGATGGCTCTTGGGCATCAGCAAGCCCTGGAGCGCACAGGCACAAGGTGCAGGTCTACGGCTCTCTCATCTTCCCTGCTAACAACAGCATCTGTCCGGCTTGCCCTCCAGAAAGGGGGACAGAACCACTCCCCAGCACTCTCACACACGCCCCCCTCCATTTCTGGGAATCGGAAGCCCTCCTGACTACGCCCAATGCGCAACAGAACACCTCTTACCACTCGGGCAGCCAGACACGGAACGCTCTGGCGTGTAAAACTGCTGCTACTGCTCCACACACCTCTGTCTCCGGCCCGCCGCTCTTCCTGGTCAGCAGCTGGCAGCGCTGTGCCGACTGCATGCCGCGGTGGGAAAAAGCCTCAGGCGAAGGGCAGAACCCAATGTCAATCGGCCCGACCGGAGGTGGGAGGGGCCCAGCACAGGAAATCCCTCCCACATGCCCACATAGGGAGGCGCCATTTTCTATCCGTCTGCCTTCCACGGAGAGGAGCCGCCATTTGGGGACACTTTGTAACCCACGTGTTATCGCACCCTCTGAGATTGGCTGAGTCAAACTTTTGTAATGTCACTGTCTTCTCAGGTCTGCCCCTGAATGGCTGCCCGCTTCCTTGGCGTACGGGAGGTGCTCAGATGTAGAAACGCAGGT
>NW_011120260.1:0-566 GCF_000146605.3 Meleagris gallopavo
TCCGTGCAGTTGTTACGGCACTTGGGAGCACCGCAGCTCTGCTGCCACCTGTTGGACACAATACAGTCATGAAGGCACTGCCCTGCATCCGGGCCTCTTGCACAAACCTGTGCTCCTTGCTCGGAGCACATGGCTGCACTCTGTGCACCATGTTGCTTACCACCAGAGAAGGCTCAGCTACCCAACACCATTTTGGCTTCCATCTTGTCTGAGAACTGCTCATTATGCACAGCCCTCATCTTTGCTTTGGTGAGGTGGGGACTGCCATTGCTTCCTCAGTCCCACACACCCCTTCCCATCCCACACTGCCATGGGAGATCAGGTTCTGGACCACCTGAGGACCCAAACATCCAGGAGTCCTTGGGTCCTGACGAGATGAGTCCCAGAGTTCCGAGGGAATTCACAGCTGCAGTCACCGAGCCACTCTCCATGGTATTTCACAAGTCGAGGCAGTCAGGTCAAGTCCCTGGTGAGGAGAAAAAAGGTGACAGCACACCTCTTAGGAAGGATAGAAAGTGTGACGCGGGGAACTACCAGCATGTCAGTCTCACCTCTGTGCTGGTCAC
>NW_011120261.1:0-630 GCF_000146605.3 Meleagris gallopavo
GCACGGTTGATAGTTTGTCTATTATATCTTCTTGTTTGTTTTCCATTCTGTCCAGCTTTTCAGCTACCTTTGTAATGGCTGAAACACAAGCTCGCAGAGGGCTTAAATGTAACTCAAAGTCTTGAAGTTTATTAACCAATTCACTTATAAGGGGTCTTCTTTCCCCTCTGCCATACATTGCTGCGAATGTGCTGGCGTACCTTTCTGGTGCGGTCTTTGTGAATGTACGCCACATGTTTGGTGTACACCTGACTCTCTCGGGATCATGCTCTTGGTCTGGCTCGTCAGGAATGAAATCGGGGCTATGTAGCATTTCCACCACAGCATATTCTCTTAAATAACAGATGCCTTCTTCCATATCAGCCCATTTCTTTTTCTCAGGCATCAGATCATCTTTGAAGGGATATCTTTCTTTTACAGCTAACAACATCCGCTTCCAGAGGGTAAAGGCCTGGTTCTGGCATGTACTAATACCTCTGTCAATGGCTGAGTCCCTAGCAACGCCACCCAGTTGGCGAGCTTCTCTACTATCCAGCCACACACTGTTGGCCCCATTGTCCCAACATCGAAGTAACCAAGTGGCAATAGGCTCATTTGGGTGACGTGAAAAGTCTTTTCTCAGACTTCGAA
>NW_011120262.1:0-468 GCF_000146605.3 Meleagris gallopavo
TTCTGCCGAGGTGCTGTGGCAGCCAGGGACCGAGCCTTTGCTCAGCGACTCCTGCGTCGTGCAAGCCTTCTGGGATGGGAGCCAGAATCTTCAGCGGCCGCCCGTGAGTCGTCCGAGGCTGATGCTGCCAAGGGTTCTTTCTGCTGGGGGAGGTTTTGTAGGACGTCCGAATGGGTCCTCCCTAGTTGGCTTTTTCCACTTGCTTTCTTTGAATTGTCCTTTGCAGGAGGAAGTTGTGTGTGTTATTTGCTAGGATGCTGCAAGTTTTCTTTCTTTCCTCCTTGGCTGCTCTTTGGTGTGATGTGCCAAGCTCTCCAATTGGCCCTTTCTCTCGGTGGTGTTTCCTTTGCATTTTAGCATTTCCTTTCTCTTTCTCTTTGTCACTGGTTTTGCCTTGCGTTGCTTCAGTTTGCTGAATTCTTTCTCTACTACCCTTGCTATTTGTAGATGTCCTTTTCTCTGCTGCTC
>NW_011120263.1:0-699 GCF_000146605.3 Meleagris gallopavo
TTGTTTTGAGTGTCATCCGTCTCCCCAAGTTTTTCACTATCTTCATTAGCACAAGCATTTGTAAGAATGGTTCTGTATTCTTTCTTGGGAAATTAAGAGATACTCTGAGTCAAGGAAGGGACATGAAGTAGAACTGATTCAATTGAGGTGCCCATTTTCTGTTTGTAGCTGTAACAGTGCTCTGCAGTTTACAGTCTTGTTTAAATAATATTGCATTTGAAGTGCTATACTATGAAGTATCACCTGATTTGCGGACACTTACTTACAATCATTTTATAAGATAGACTTGTCAATGTATTAAAGCAGACTTTTGATTTATACAGTTGCATTTTTTTAAATGTATTCTGCTTTTGTTAATTATTCCTAAATACTTCCGTGGCAGTATTTATGTTCAAAGTGTGTGATGTTTTAAAAATTGTAGAAATGTAGTTTCATTTGTAGAGGTTTTATTTTAGATGTATTTTGTTATTGCCAGTAAACTACTACTAGTAATAAAGTTTGACGTATTTTCCTTTAGAGCTTTTTATATGGCAATTGGGATTTAATTATCTTCAAGTAAGCTGTATGTAGTTATTAAACACTTTTAGAACTTTTAACACACGTTATGCAGCACCTTGTGCCTGACGGATACTGGAAGAGTGAATGAACCAGAAATAGTAATGCATTGCTTTGAGAACGAGAGTGAGTCAAGATTTGTAA
>NW_011120264.1:0-604 GCF_000146605.3 Meleagris gallopavo
GAGAATGCAATACTCTGCTGAGATGAAGAAGAGGAAGAAAAAGACCTGAGCAGCACATCCTGCATAGGAGATGTCCCTGGTGTCCCAGAGGACATTGGCCATGGCTTTGGGGAGAGTGGTGGAGATGCAGCCCAGGTCGAGGAGGGCGAGGTTGAGCAGGAAGAAGTACATGGGGCTGTGCAGGCGGTGGTGGCAGGCAACGGCTGTGCTGATGAGGCCGTTGCCCAGGAGGGCAGCCAGGTAGATGCCCAGCAAGAGCCAGAAGTGCAGGAGCTGCAGCTGCCGCGTGTCTGCCAACGCCAGCAGGAGGAACTCGCTGATGGAGCTGCTGTTGGGCATCTGCTGCCTCTGGGCACTGGGACCTGTTGGCACAAGAACCTGTCCAAGGAGTAGGAAAGTTAGTGAGAAGTCATTCCATGTGGGAAAATTCCATGTGGTCAAAGATGTGAACTACATTTCATGCAGCTGATTTTGCCCTTTTTCTCTCAAGGAAGCAGTCTTATCCCTGTGTGTACATGGGAACGTGGTGGTGCTGTGGTGATTTTCTTTACAGCATCTGTCAGATGAAATCACGTCTAATGCAGAAGTACTTGTCAGCATGTGC
>NW_011120265.1:0-513 GCF_000146605.3 Meleagris gallopavo
CACATAAGGGAAGTGAAGGCAACGTCAGAGCAAAGGGACGGGACAGGCGCCAACCAAGGGAAAGGAAGGGAAGGAAAAGGAGCGCGAAAAGAAAGGAAAAAAAGCAAAAAGCCAGGGAAAGCCAAAGAAAATTCATTTCCTAGGAGGAGGAAAGGAGTGTATCGAGCAAGGAATGAAAAGCATGCAAAGAAAGGAATTGCGTAGTAAAGAACCAACACCAACAAAAAACAAACAATGCAAAGCCAAGCAAGAGGAGCAGCAGAGAAAAGGCATCTACAAATGCAAGGGTAGTAGAGAAAAGAATTCAGCAAACTGAAGCAACGCAAGGCAAAACCAGTGACAAAGAGAAAGAGAAAGGAAATGCTAAAAATGCAAAGGAAAACACCACCGAGAGAAAGGGCCAATCGGAGAGCTTGGCACATCACACCAAAGAGCAGCCAAGGAGGAAAGAAAGAAAAACTTGCAGCATCCTAGCAAATAACACACACAACTTCCTCCTGCAAAGGACAATTC
>NW_011120266.1:0-701 GCF_000146605.3 Meleagris gallopavo
ATGTTGTCTGCAACATTCTCAGGGCACTGGGTCTGCCATCCAGGGTCTTTCATTCAGGTCTCGCAAGGTTTCATACAGTCATTTTGTCCACCCCTGCAGGGACTGGGAGTCTGTCTTCAGGGCAGCCTTAAGAATACCGTTATAACGTTCAATGAGGCCTGCCCCTGTCGGATTATACGGCAGGTGGAATCGCCATTCGATGTTATTTTCTTCTGCCCAGGGCAATGTGGTGTGCACGTGTCTGCTGCTAGAGATGACCAAAACAGATTAACCTCAAGTTTCTTATTCCTGCAGTGATCAAAGTCATTCACACCAATCATTAGCCACGCCAGCTGTGTTCAAGAACAAGTGGAGATTGATATCCAATGGGAGTCACCAAGCAGAGCCTTTATATAGCAGTAAAATGCCACACGTTTCCGAAGAGCTTAGTCAGCTTTAGCACTGAGTCAGTGGTTCAATTTTTCATACACAAAAATACACGTTGGAAAAGCAGAGCTCAAGTCTTCTCTTTGGACAGCTGAACTCTCACCCATCATGAGCAGAGGGTGAGAAATCTTACTCAAAATCCACAACGACCAACGATGCTTCCATGCTGATTGCATTACATGCCATAGAACGGCCAAAAACTCCGTCAGCCGAGTACTGGCAGAAAATGAGAGTACACATTTTCAGCATTCATCATGAATTCAAAGTATAGTCTC
>NW_011120267.1:0-567 GCF_000146605.3 Meleagris gallopavo
AAGGCAGCTCTTCTGCTGGCGCAGGCAGACTCGCTCTGCTGCGCTCTGAAGAAAAGGCAGATGACGTCATGTTGGAATACAAGGAAAACTATTCAGAGCAGCAGCTGTGGAGCAAGAGAAACAGCTGAGAACCAAGAACACCTCTAGAAGAAGAGAAAAAGCCACAGGAACGGCTCACGGCTCTGACTGGAGAAGCGCCCGCACGCACGGTTAAGGAGCGCCTGCAGAACACTCTGGGAGGAGCAGCCCTCCTGGCTGATGCCTGCTTGCCAGCAGCCACTCTGCAGCTTTTCTCAAAGGGTGCAGCACACTGATCCCTTCTGAAAGTCACGTTTCTCTGCGTTTCTTTTCCTGTTGCTTGTCTTAGTCAATAAGTAACTGCACTGCACTTATTCTACATCCTGCTTGCAGAGGCTCATTCGGCGCAGCCTGAGCTCCCGAGCAAGAAGGAACGGCAGCAAAGCCCTCACCCAGCGAGGCCCCGCACCGCTACGTCTCCAGCATCGCATCCCAGCAGGGCGCTCGCTCCTCCCTGCTGAAATACACCTCTGCAAAGGGCACAGGCTC
>NW_011120268.1:0-905 GCF_000146605.3 Meleagris gallopavo
CTCAATTTACATAATGATCTCCTGAGTTACAGAGCCCATATTTGAATCCTAGAAATCATTTCTGTTTTGCTGTTCTACAATTTTTGTATTGAGAAATATTCTTAACATCTCCAGAATTCTTTTTATTTAAGACAGGATTAGAAAAAAAACTCAAAAGGTTTTATTTTGTTGTGCCATTTTGAAGCTAGCATCCAACATCAACGATCAGAATAATCAGACCATTGCTATGTACTAACAGTTGCAAAAGTTACGCAAGAAAAAGCGTAAGTAAGTATTATATGTATCAGTAGCCTAATAGTCCCCTGAATTCAGACTGTGGAGATTCAAGCCTGTTCGATTTTTTTGCTGCTGAACTGTAGGTCATTCTTCAGAGGCTCAGGTGTCATGGAGGAAGAACAGCCTCCTCGAACCGACTAAAACAGGAACTGTCATGCATGGAGTCGAAGAATCCATCAAGACAATTTTTTCATGTCAAACTGCAGTTTGTAATATTGAACACATTTCATTCATAGCCTTGAAGTGAATCCCCAAATATGAAAAGTGAAAGAAAGAGTGACTATCTGGGCTACTGCAAGCATACTGATCTGCAATGGAGAATGCTTTTTTTCTCTGATAATCTCTGCGGATGGGGTCTGAACCTATTGTATGCCCTACAGTGTCTTAACTGTTGCCGATTTTCCTTTGCCCAATGAGATTTTCCTCCCCTGGAGGAGAAGAAACAAAGCTCTGATTTCCTTTAAGATACTGAAAGTTCAAACAGAAAGTCAAGTGACCATCATCTGTGAAATTACTGTAATATGTTAAGATAGTTTTAAATGTCATCTATCTGTTTTGTCAGACTAATCTACATGGTTCTCAATAGCAGAAACAAGGAATATAGAGTTTTTACACCCTGAAATTTTATC
>NW_011120269.1:0-490 GCF_000146605.3 Meleagris gallopavo
ACACATACAGACAGTGGGTTAAAATGCCATCTATTTTTCAGATTTAAGGAAAAGAAAGAAAAAAGTAATTTAAAAGAAGAACTGTGGAATCACAGCATGGCCTGGGTTGAAAGGAGCTCAAAGATCATCAAGTTTCAACCCCCTGCTGTGTGCAGGGTTGCCAACCACCAGTCTAGGCTGCCTAGAGCCACATCCAGCCTGGCCTTGAATGCCTCCACAGCCTCCTTGGGCAACCTGTTCCAGTGTGTCACCACCCTCTGTGTGAAAAACTTCCTCCTAATATCTAACCTAAATCTCCCCTGTCTCAGTTTAAAACCATTCCTCCTTGTCCTGGCACTATCAACCCATGTAAACAGTCATTCTATCCACCCATGTAAACAGTGATTACAAAAATAGAAAATACTGACTGATTTGATTTTATTAATAATTTTATTCTTTGGGAATTCTTGGGAGTTAAAGGAAAGATGATCTTCATTTCAGTGCTACTTTT
>NW_011120270.1:0-608 GCF_000146605.3 Meleagris gallopavo
GTTTTATTTACGGTGACAGTGACTACGGTGATGATGCCAGCTTTTCAATGGTTGTACAAACTTATAAATAAGTCCAAAGTGGTTGAGTCAGCTCTCCTTGGAGTGGCAGCTTTTGGCTTTGGGATCTCTGCAGGAACTCCTTTTTGTTCCCCATCTTCCGGACCTTGCCAGCAGATAAGAGGGAGCAGGGAGGTGCCCAATTGTATCTTGCCTTCACAGGATACAGTGGTATCATCCCCCAGTCTACCATAGCAAGCTGGAGTTATTTGGTCACCTGCTAGATCTTCCGCCAGCAAACAGTCCTGAGCACTCTCTTCCGAAGGCAAACAGCTAAAATTGTCCACACAGCGATGTTGATTGCCACACGGGAACACCCATCACTCATCTCCTAGACAAGTCAGTCTTAGCACAAGAAATACCTCATGAAGCAAGCTTTGAGACCAAAAAAAAAAAAACAACAAAAGGATTCTCACACCACCCATGGCTCAAAGATTGCTTGAAATGAAGCATAAATGACCCTCCACTCTGGTGAAGGAAAAAAAAAAAAAAAAGAAAAAAGTAAGACATAAGGGAAAAGAGGGGTGGGGAGTAAGTGGGTTAAATGTTAC
>NW_011120271.1:0-461 GCF_000146605.3 Meleagris gallopavo
CCCCGCCCCGCTTCCGCACGGCCGCCGCCTCGGGTCGCAGCGTGATGACGTCACTCGGCGGGGACGGCGCGTCGCCATAGCAACGGACGGCACGTGCGCGCTGAGGCGCTGTTGCTATGGAGACGCTGTCGCGGCAGACGGCTTCACGCGCTGCAATGAGGGAGGGCGCGCTGTCGCCACGGCAACACAGCCCGCACGCACGGCCTGAAGCCCGAGTGGGGCTCGAGGGGCAGCGGGGGGCGAAGATGAGTGGGGGGCAACGGAGAGCCCTCAGGGATCTCCTGGGGAGGCGGGGGAGGGGCCGGGGGGAGGGCAGAGCTGCGGGGGTGGCGGTGCCGAGTGGGGCTGTGGGCTGGGGGGATCCGCAGGGAGATGCAGCGAAACGGTGGGATGTGGGCAGAACGTGGAGATAAGGGAAAGAGATGGGATCTGGACAGCAGCGTGAGACCGAGGCTGAAAAA
>NW_011120272.1:0-466 GCF_000146605.3 Meleagris gallopavo
AGTCAGCGGGCCAAGGGAGGAGATCCCCCATCCCTCGGGCTCTGGTGAGGCCTCAGCTGCAGTGCTGCGTCCAGATGTGGAGTCCTCAGTGCAGGGAGACATGGAGCTGTGCGAGTGCATCCAGAGTACAGCCACAAACACGAACCCAAGGATGGAACCCCTGTCCTGTAAGCAAGGAGAGCTGGGCTGTTCAGCCTGGAGAAGTGAAGGCTCCAAGGGAACCTGGTAACAGCCTTTCAATACCTAAAGGAAAGAACAAGGGAAAATGGAGGTTGAAATCTAAGGAAAATGTCTTGTACAGTGAGGGTGCTGAGGCAGCGGCACAGGTTGCCAGAGACATGGTGGATGTGCTGGCCCTTTCAAGGTGAGCCTGGCTCAGACTCTGAGCAACTTGATCTAGCTGTGGATGGTCAGCATGGGGGATCGGATCACATCGCAAACCTCCTGCATACAAGCAGCGCACCAA
>NW_011120273.1:0-668 GCF_000146605.3 Meleagris gallopavo
GTGCTGGAGGTTCTGTGCCTGACGGAGTCTTAAACATCCTGCTTTTCTTCTTACCGTAAGACACAATGGTAGAACTGAACTGCTAGGATTAGTACCTCCAGTCTATTCATGTATATTGAAGGAAAAAATTGCTGGAACAGAGATGCCATTTGGTTTATCCTTAGGGTTTATTCCAAGGCTGCGTGTTCTAAAATTCTGGTATAGTTTGAGTGTCGGAAGTGGCCATGACCTTTCTGCTGCTATCAGTTCATTCCGGGGTAATAACTGCAGCTGACTGCAGCGTTGGTTTTGTTGTTCCATCCCCACAAAAGATATTCGGAGAATCTGAGAATCTGTTTTTTCTGTTCCTATTATTAGTATTACTGCATTATTAGGATGATGGCTCATTGATGTTCATAGATTGCTCTGAAAGGAATGCCTCCTATTTATTTCCATAGAAATGACAACAGATACATAGAGTGAATTCTCAGCTACAAAACTCTGTTTTTCAACACTGTTACCAACATTAGCTATGCTTTTTTTCCAGTGTTGAACGAGTGCTTGCATGCTGTGCTTGTTTAAAAAGAAAAAAAAAGAAAAAAAAATACTAGGCTGTTTGTGTGGTTTGTCTTTTGCATTACTGTTGCTAGTGCTGAAGCCTCACTGCGCTCACATCCACGTGTTGGCTT
>NW_011120274.1:0-364 GCF_000146605.3 Meleagris gallopavo
AGAGCTGCGCTGCACTCACTGGGCAGCACGGCGTGGTGCAGGGGATGTAGATTGAACACAGGGTGCTCAGCAGACTTGCTGGGGCAGGAAGTTCTCCTTCAGGATGGAGCGTTGGAAGGCTGTGGGACTGCAGTGTCACCTCTTCCAGCTCTCATTCCAGTTTTCCTCTGTTTGCAGAGCCCTTCTGAGCGGCCCCTGCTTCTCCTCGCTGCTTTGGGATCCTGGCGTGTGACAACTGGGCAGCCAGTTGTCAGGGTAACTGAAAATGCCTTAGCAAAAAGAGAAGGTCTCCCTTTTTGGAAACATCTCATCTGGCGCTGCTCACGTGGCGTTGGTGACCAAGTGTTTGTTTTTCCTGTAAGTC
>NW_011120275.1:0-671 GCF_000146605.3 Meleagris gallopavo
TACCGCACGTTTTCTCCCAAAAAGACGAGATGACAAGACCAAGTAGGACACTTGCAACCAAGAATAGGACATCTTCTCCCACAAATACCACTTCTCTCCCAAGGATAGGACATTTTCCCTAAATGCTATGGCAGTTCTGCTAAGAAATACTCCTTTCCTTCCCTAAATGGGACATATGCACCCACAAAGACCACGACTCCGAGAAATTCCTCCCAGTTCCTCCCAATTACACTCCATTACATTCCTCATCATGACACTTACTCCCAGACTTTTGGACTTTTACTGCGGAAAGACCATTTCGATCCAGAATATATGCCATTGGCACTCACAAACACCGATTGCCTCACAAAATACGTGGCACATCCCACCAGAAAGACCATTTCTAGCCCCCAAAAGATGGCATTTACTCCCAGAAACACCAGCTTTCTCACACATTCCTCACCTTTTCCCCCCACATAAGACCTTTCCACCCAGAAATGACAGTTCTCTTAGGAATACCTCCAATTCCCCCTAATCTGCTACACCACACTCCGCACTATGACACTTTCTCCCCAAACTAGGACGCTTCTCCAGAAAGGCCGCTTTTTCCCCCCAAAGTACACCGTTGGCTTCCAAAAAGAACACATTCTCCCCAAGAAATACCACCCTTCTCCAATACAATGACATTACCT
>NW_011120276.1:0-360 GCF_000146605.3 Meleagris gallopavo
AACAAATTATGACAATATTTCCCCAAGGATTCTCTACCTTTCTCATAGACTCCATGTATGGCTGGCTACAGACGGAACTGATTCAAGCAAGCTGTGCAGGACTGGGTCACAGTTTGAACGGATCAAAAGCTGCTTCGCAAGAGAACGATGCAATATCTCACCATTCCCATCCCTAAAGAAGACGTGGTCCGACTACTCAGCATCTGACACTTCTGTCCTTGGAACCCACCAGTTCAGTTTCTTGCAAGTAAAAATCCGTGATTGCTTTGTCACAGTGTTTCGCAAGACTTTCAGGAGCAGTAGAAATCAGCAAACACACGAGAAGCAGTTTTGTAAGAAATTTGCATGTGCGTTGCCTGG
>NW_011120277.1:0-440 GCF_000146605.3 Meleagris gallopavo
TTCCGTTCAGGAATATTTTGTTCTTTTGATTGTTTCCAAACTAATCAAAACTTTCTTCCAGTAATAGATACGTAGCCCACTGTATTCCCTCTGGTCACAGAAAAATTTCAGGCTAGCACCCTGTTGAGGAAAGGAAATAGAAGCTACCTCAACAAATTTATTTACAAATAAATTAATTGTATAATTAAGGCAGGCTGAAGGCCGTGCTTCTCCAGCGCTCGCAGAGTACTTAATCCATGCTGGACAAGAAACTGCGGTTTTGTCACTGATTCTGGCCTGAGTATCAGAAGAAACAGCCCTCAGTTAGTATTTTCTCTTTGTCTTCTATTCACACGTCACCCGTTTGATGAAAACAAGTAACCAGTAGGTTCTAACCTAGCTCACTTCACCTGTGCTCCGTGGCTGACTCACTGCTCGCCTCACGGTGATCAATCAGAGGC
>NW_011120278.1:0-658 GCF_000146605.3 Meleagris gallopavo
ACTCGACATTGGTGGTTAATTCAGCCGATTGCAGAGTACAGTCATGACGCTGTTATCTTTCAGGAGCTGTTGGCCATGGAGACCCAGGGACATCTCAGGGGAGATCAGTGGGGAGGATAGAAATGACATCCTCTGCTGCTTGTATTGGCCGGGCTCCTGGGACACAGGGAGCTCCTACAAGTGGGCAGTGCTGCAGAGAGACAGCTGTGACTAAGAGCAGCTCCCGTGTGCTGTGCATCAGTACCAGGGGCACGTTCTGCAGGTGACATGAAGATGGAAGAGAAAGGAGAGAGGGAGTACAGGATGTGTGGGGTGTGAGCAGGCTGCGACCTCACTGCAGGAGCTTTGCTTTCAGCCACTGACACGGTAAGTCTCTCGCTCTAGGTAATGCAAACATTTCTCCAACAGGGAACACCAAATCTGGCACATCCCAGTGCAGATCAGGCTGCATACACCCTGTGTTTCTTTGTCATGGAATAAGAGCTGTTCCAGCTGAGGCTTCCCTGCTGCAGCGTCAGAGCGCAGCCCTGAGGGCACATCTAGAGGGAACCCTAAAGTGCAATTACCTCTCAGGCAAACGTGTCCATTATTCTCTGCAGTGCACAGAGGCTGAGAGCAACTGCCTGGGGCTGAGGGCAGGTCTGTGAGGCTGGGAGGA
>NW_011120279.1:0-496 GCF_000146605.3 Meleagris gallopavo
GTAATGCTACTGATTTTCTTTGCCTTCAACAACATATCTGTGATAGAGAAACAACTTTCTGCATATTTGATTTAATTCACAGTTTTATAATTGGCACTTGTCAGCATACAAGTTTTATTTCTGTTTTAAGATGCACGGAAGAAACACCCGGGCATGTGTAGCACTAATTATTCTGTTCCCTTTCAAGAAATGAAAGATTTGGAATTCAATCTTCTGAAATGAGCTGTTGTTTTATAATGCATATTTATAAGCATTGTAACTATTGTTAAAATCAAATACAACAAGACTGATGTAAAATATGTTAATGTTTATGAAAACTATTTCTCAGTTTCCAGTTAAGGTTATCAAAAGCTAGAACATCTTATTTTATCTATTGGTTTTGATTTATTAATTGTGTCCTTCTGTGAACTAAATGTTTGTGTGATGGACTGAGATGAGAGGGGGAAAATTAGTGTTGATTTTTAAGTAAGGATAATTGAAGCTTGCTGTTATTGTC
>NW_011120280.1:0-400 GCF_000146605.3 Meleagris gallopavo
AAACCAAGGGAGGCGATCCTTCCATTCAGTAGTCCAAAAGACAACCTCAAAAGCGCTGTGTCTAGTTTTGGGTTCCCAGAGCCACCGTGAAACATTGTGTTTCTCAATACGCTACCAACAGCTGCATGTATTTCTTCTTCAGGAATATTTCTGAAAGAGGAAGCTTATTAATTAATATCCTAACAGTAACTAAGACTGACCTCGATCGTAAGAGGGCAAGGCTGGCTTAGTAAAGACCTGACAAAATGTCACACAGGGCATGCAGCAGTGTCAACTGGAGGAGCAGCCTGTTGTCTCCAGGACCACTGAGCAGCATTTGGCTCCATATGGCTGTTTATCAAGCTTGATGGTGCAGACACGTGGCACACGAGGGCAGATAGATGGTAAGTGTGGCGTGCTT
>NW_011120281.1:0-688 GCF_000146605.3 Meleagris gallopavo
CTGCTCTGCCATCTTTGCCATCAATTTCAGCTAATCTCGCACAGAAAGTGAACAAAATGTGTTTCCTCTCCTAACTCCCAAGTCTGCTAAGCACATTTACAGGAATGTATTTCCTGAGATGCTCAGACACTATTGCAACAGCGATCACATAGGGATGTAAAAATACGTTTTGACACACAGTGCAAAAATCAATACAATGGTCTCAGAAAGTCCAGTTGGTGAGAAGTGGGGTTTTGCCCTACTTTTCCATTTCTCTGTTACAACTTGAGGTTTAGCAAAGACAGCCAGGTTTCTGTTACACACACACCCTGAAAATACCCACTTTCTACGTGTACTTAAAACACAAAGCGCCCGAATATCTGCAGGGATTTACCTTAATATCACTGTCCAGCTGCCTCACACACCAGTATAGCAGTCTCACCAGGGGCATGTGTAGTTTAGGGTTCACAAACGGCATCCACTGGAGCTGCTCCGCAGCCATAGGCAGAAGCTGTAAGAACACACAGAGGCAAAGTTACATGCAGAATGTCAGCTTAGCGTGTGAGCAGGCTGCAAGTGAAAACAGGCCTCCAAAAACCAAACCCAAACCCAAATCTCAAATTACTCCCGGAGTTTGCCAGCTTGCAAACACTCCCTGGTCAGGTCCTGCAGAGGTCAAAGAATTACTCCTTAGACAGATGTTACGTTT
>NW_011120282.1:0-563 GCF_000146605.3 Meleagris gallopavo
CCTCTTGGCAATTAGGGAAGCGAGTGGCTCAAAGAGACCTGCTTGCCAGCTGATCTTTGCGGTCCTACTAATGACTCAAATACAGTACAGAACACAGAAAGCATTAACAGTTCTCAAACTTGGGCTCCCAGCAGCAAGACAAATTTGATTCATTTCCCCATCCATGACAATCCTAGCTAACAATGCTAAATAACCCTTGACAAACAACTACTAAAATACCAGACCGAAAAACAGACGTGCAATCATCTTTCTGAAGTTAGCTGGACCATTCACAAGTGCTGTTACATTCAGAAACTAACATTACCCTCAGGGTAGATAGTTTATCAAAGGAAAACTGGGCCTAGAGACTTCTCTAAGATCTTTAAAAAGCCAATAGGGAGGGGGAAAAAGTATATACAGAACATCCAAAACAGAATACGTTCCTGCAATATCAATCTGCTTATCAATTTGCCTTGCACCAGCTTGACTCATTTACACTAAATATTAAAGCTGACCATAAAATTATCATAATGGGATTTGAAACACATCAGCAGGTGCTCAGTAAAAAGCACATCAACATCACT
>NW_011120283.1:0-394 GCF_000146605.3 Meleagris gallopavo
CAGCATATTACCCTTGATAGAGTACATACCTATTAAATCCTAAGAGAATGCAGACTCTCCTAAGAATAACGCTAGTTGTTGCAGATCTAACATTTTATCCAATAATAGTAAGAAGTTGAAATTATCATGAATTGCACTAAATCAACCACTGTGAAACTAGCAATCTTAGAAATAATTTTTTTCCTTTGTCAAATATCACTCTGAAAGCTTACAATTAATTACTAATATTTATGGATCCAAATAGATTTGATGAATAAGTATAATTAGTTCAGTGTTACAAATGCAGAAACAAATCTAGAGTTTCAACCAAATCATGGAACAAGGATTACTTCTTACGCAAAGTAAAGCCTATCATCTTATTGCTTGACAATGAAAAGACTTTGTGGTACAAACA
>NW_011120284.1:0-495 GCF_000146605.3 Meleagris gallopavo
TTTGTTAATTAAACCTTTAATTAAAATTGTAATTATTTCTTTTTCCAGATTGCTGAAATAAGGAATGATAAGGGAAAAAGGTTTTACTGTTCTGATCAGGAACATGGTTTGAGCTCACTGAAGTTAGCTAAGTTTCTCTCATTGACTTTAAAGGTTTCAGATCCATCAGACTTGTTGAATATTCAAAGTTATAAGTAGCAGAAGGACTATACAGACGAAGGGGGTGATGTGTTTAAATATCAGTCTGGATTTCCATCATTTAAAATGGTTCCAGCTGAACGCTCAATTCAATTAATCCACAGTATCTAGCTATCCTTAGTCAGGTGAGCATAAAATTGGAAGTCAACGACAAGATTAAGTAGCAGCTTCATTGTTTGGCTTACTGAAAAACTAAATTTTCCATATGGAAAATTCAGTTCTATACGTTTGCTTTATATACACTTCCATGTCAGACTCTGTTTTGTCAGACTTGCCCCTCTGCTGCCATCTGTCACA
>NW_011120285.1:0-771 GCF_000146605.3 Meleagris gallopavo
ATGAGCTGCTGGAGAGGAGCTCTGCAGGAGAGGGACCTGGGCGTCCTGGTGGATGACAGGTTGGCCATGAGCCAGCAGTGTGCCCTCGTGGCCAAAAAAGGCCAATGGCATTCTGGGGTGCATTAAGAAGAGCGTGTCCAGCAGGTCGAGGGAGGTGATCCTCCCCCTCTACTCTGCCCTGGTAAGGCCTCATCTGGAGTACTGTGTCCAGTTCTGGGCTCCCCAGTACAAAAAAGACAGGGATCTCTTGGAAAGAGTCCAGCGGAGGGCCAAAAAGATGGTGAAGGGCCTGGAGCATCTCCCCTATGAAGAAAGGCTAAGTGAACTGGGTCTGTTTAGCCTTGAGAAAAGACGACTGAGAGGGGACCTGATCCAGGTTTATAAATATCTGAGGTGTGGCGGCCATAGCAGTGAGGCCAGTCTCTTTTCAGTGGTACGTGGAGACAGGACGAGGGGAAACGGACATAAGCTGCAGCACAGGAAGTTTCGCACGAAATGTGCGTAAGAACTTCTTCACGGTGAGGGTGACGGAGCACTGGAACAGGCTGCCCAGGGAGGTTGTGGAGTCTCCTTCTCTGGAGATATTCAAGTCTCGCCTGGACGCCTACCTGTGCGACCTGGTGTAGGGAACCTGCTTTGGCAGGGGGGTTGGTCTCGATGATCTCTAGAGGTCCCTTCCAACCCCTACAATTCTGTGATTCTGTGATTCTGTGCTGGAATGGGCTGAACATCTGCCTGCCAATGGGAAGGAGTGAATGAATTCCTTATTGT
>NW_011120286.1:0-350 GCF_000146605.3 Meleagris gallopavo
CGTTTTCAAAGCTGCTAAACCTTTGAGAAGGCATGGCTCAGTTTCCTCTTCCAGCTGCAATAGTTACAGTGAGATAACCTGGAATGATTACTGGAATGATGCTCATCTGTACTTTTTTATTTAATTGGCTCAAATTTAAAAAAAAACAAACACAGCAAAATTAATCTCTGAGAAATAAGCATAATATATTTTCACAATAGGTATTTATGCAGCATACCTTCACAAATCCTTTAAATTAAGATATGTAATGTATCCTGTATCAAAAAGTCATCTGTAACTTCTGTTTCCAGTGCTGTGTCATTAGAAATAAACCTTTGATCCAAAGACATTTCATCTGTGTTGCTTTTGAA
>NW_011120287.1:0-459 GCF_000146605.3 Meleagris gallopavo
TTCCAGTGCCTAAAAGGCTCTTGTCTCTATTTAGTGTTTGTGTGATAAAGAGGGCATAGGGCCTATTTTGAGCCTTTATTTGTCAAGAAGATAAATGCACATCATTGAGAACAGACAGAAGTATCATCCCACAGTCAAAACTTTGTAAGCACTGAGACTTGAAAGATGCCTTCGCCAAAGCATGATGATGTATTTGCTACTATGGAAGGCAAATGAAAATGAATAAGCATGAGGGACTCATTTATTGGTGGGTTCGTGTACGTATTCACAGTTAACATCTTGGATACTGAGGAGCTATTCCAGGAATCACTCATCTGATTTTCATGTTTGCTTTCTGTTCACAGCTCCAGTGCTCTGCCTGTCATGTTGTAGGACGAGGAAAGCGGCAAAAATGCCAGGCAATGCAGTCACTCAGCTGCCGCCTCCTGACAAACAGCTCTGCTCATGCACCTCCTCACT
>NW_011120288.1:0-448 GCF_000146605.3 Meleagris gallopavo
CGATGTTCCTCGGATGGTGAATTCTCAATCCATCGAACTCGGGCCAGCGTGTCGGCTTCATCATTTCCCGGTGACTGTAGGGGCCGATGACCAGAAAAATGGTAGACACGTACAGTCCTGTGTTTGACTGTATTCCATATGTCTAACCACATGTCCTTGCCCAGATCGGCCGGGCACGGACAGTCCATTCTTGGGTGGCCCACTGTGCAATCCACAAAGTGAGCCCTCGGTACACAGGCCCAACTATCCGGTACAGATGTTCAGGATACCATCACCGGGCTTCCTTACTTATAACCATCCACACGGTTCGCAGTTCTGCCCGTTGGCTGCTCTGACCATCCCCTCATCAAACCAGATGGGTCTCAGTAGAAGGATGGTATGCTATTGCTCTCCACTTGCTCGGATTGCCCTGCTGGATCCATCTGTGTACCAAGCATCTTCAGGGATA
>NW_011120289.1:0-1041 GCF_000146605.3 Meleagris gallopavo
GAGCCAGGGCCACAGACAAAGCAGCCGTCAGTCAGTCAGCTGGAAAAGCATCCCGGTACTCTGCAAGGGGACAGAGTGCTCTGCTCTGACAGCTTCCCTCAGCAGCCCTGCACTGAAATGCTTTGTGGGCTTCCTTCCAGCAAGCTGCTGAGGACAGAGGCAGTCACATCAGCTGCCTCCGCATTAACTGGGAGATGATTTTATGTTCACCCTGGTCAACACAACAGGGGCTGCTTTCTTTAACATCTTTATTACACCTTCTTAGCTGAGTATAACTTTTCAAAAACAATTCTCAGCACTACGAGAGATAATATTCAAGACATTATAGCTATACGGAACGGAGACATTCCAAATGAATTAAATACAATTTAAAGAAAGAAACAAACAAAAACCCAAGAAGCTGCTTCCTTCAAAAGTACAGAGTATTCTGATGAGGAGAAACAGCAAACTAAGCCTGCCATCATCACGTCATTGCCATCAGGGCTCCAACTAAGGCAGCCAGCTGCCCAGGGAAGAACTTCTATGAGATGCTGCTCAGTGACGGCACCCAGAATGAAGCAGCAAGGATGTTACGAGCAGGAGACTGCTGCGTGCAGTTTTCGCCTTCTGTCTTGGTAGCAGCACGACTCCAAAGCAGAAATTTCTGCTCAGGCCGAGATCTTTGTGAAGCAGCCGTTTGTTCATCACGGCAATGACGGGCACACAGCCCTGCTGACCAGGGAGGAATGGCAGCCTGCTGAGCGCGGGGACAAGGACACAGACGCACAGAGCTGGCTTTGCTGAGGGCTTCGTTGATCACTGGAGGATGTCAGAGATCATCAGGTCTCCACTGGTCTTCAGAGGACTCCACTGGCCACCAGAGGATGTCAGAAGGTGTCACTGGCCAAGGAGAAGCCCCGTCCCTGCAGGGTTTGTGCCCCAGGACTTTGGGCAGGAGGAGGGCTGTCAGCAGCCCAGGGCGGGATGTGGGTCCCCTGGGGGCAGCAGCCACAGCCTGTGTCCCACGTGCACAGTGACCCTGGGCCTCAACAAAATAATTTT
>NW_011120290.1:0-384 GCF_000146605.3 Meleagris gallopavo
CGAACCTCTCCCTAAAGAAAAACCCACAGGGGCTGCAAAGGGAGGGATGCACACGCATGAACTGAGCTTAGCTGTGCTCAGCACAACCCAGGACTGGGGGCACTGAGCAGGACCAGGTTTGGCACTGACGCCACCCCACCCCAACAGGCACCTAAGTGGGACACGTGCACTTCTCCCCCAGGATGGGAACTCTGGCCAAGGTGCTAGAGAAATCTGGGCTCCACCACCAGAGGAGCGTGCTGTCTGGAAGGCAAATGCATTCCTCTGCGCCGGGAGCAGGAATTTTTCAAAGCCCGCAATTATCGTGCTTTGCTGGGGGAAGCGAGCAGCTCCCACGCAGGTGGGATGGGATTGCAATGGGATGCCAGCCCTGCCTTGGCTCCC
>NW_011120291.1:0-328 GCF_000146605.3 Meleagris gallopavo
AGGTAGCAAACTTACCCATATGCTGGCCTTTGTTATCAAACACTTATTCTACAGTAGATTTCCAGAAAAGATTGTTCCCCACTGCTGGTCAGTTTTTAAATGGATCCAGGAGTGACGGAGCCAGACTCCGCCCTTCTGGCAGCACCGGTTGATTGCCTTCAGCTGTGCTCCGTGCTGACTCATCACTGCCTCAGGTGATCAATCAGAGCTTCAGGCCATGACTCATCAGTTTTCATACAGTCACCAATTGGCATCAGGGACAGACTGGGATTAAAATATGTGGGTTATCGCAGCTCCTCCAGCTATAAACCTCCCTTGGCAGCCTTTC
>NW_011120292.1:0-393 GCF_000146605.3 Meleagris gallopavo
CACCAACATATTGTCATCATCTAGTGGCGCGCGACCTGGCCGACTGGAAAAAACCGGATCATGTTAACTTGTATCACTATATTGATGATCTCCTGCTGCCATCCGACTCACTGGAGGCAGTGGGACAGGCGGCGGATTCATTAACCGCCTGTTTACAACGGAGGGATGGGCTATAAATCCCCAAAAGGTGCAAGGTCCGGGCCTGTCCGTAAGATTCCTGGGGGTGGTTTGGTCAGGAAAGACCAAAGTCTGCCCAGTGCTGTCATCGATAAGGTTCAGGCGTTCCCAGTCCCTACAACATCGAAGCAGCTGCAAAGTTTCTAGGTGTATTGGGTTATCGGCGTTTCTTTTATACCCTCACCAGCGCAGCTGCTAAGCCACTGTCTAGACTCA
>NW_011120293.1:0-725 GCF_000146605.3 Meleagris gallopavo
CAGCTTGTAGGAGCAAGAATGACAGAAAAATAAGGGATGGCAGACTCCGGGTGTGGGATAAGGAGGGGCTGAAGGCCGCAAACAGAAGGGTTGGAGAACAGCCCGAGGACGCCTGGCAGCGAGGCGATTCGATGTCCGCGGGGCGAGCTGAAACGGGGCTGGGGGGGCTGCCCCTCCCGCAGGGTCAGAAGTGAACAGGGAGAAAGACTGCGAGCCTCCGCGGGGAAGATGAGGATTCTGCATCCCACGGCCACCAGGAGGAGACCCTCACCGCTCACCGCTCACTGCGCACGCGCGAGGGAGGGCCGCGTGCTGCTGGGTTCTCGGAACGTAAGGAACGTGGATCCCAATTCCTGGAAACTACTGATCACGTATCAGTTCGGCCTCTCGCTGCAGCACTTCTTCCTGACGCTGTGCGAGTTAGGAGCAGCTCTCGCCCTTGCACCCGGAGTCGCAGCCCTGATTAAACACACCTGCTTTTATAACTGCTTTGTGGTCACAGAGTCTGATTCCACACATCAGCGCGCGCCGCTCCTCGGGGCAGTGTGTGCCAGGGCCCTCCTCGGGAAACATTTCTTCCTCCTATGGAAACCACCGGGCGCCCGGGCCGGCACTCTCGAAATAAACACGCGGTGCTGACAGACTCATTGCGGGCCGGGCGACGAATCCGCTGGTGGGACAGCGGTGCCGGTGCCCAGCGGGCCCCATCTGTGTGCGTGGGGGAG
>NW_011120294.1:0-716 GCF_000146605.3 Meleagris gallopavo
AATTTAGAAAATGAAAATCAGCTCCTAAAAGCTCGGATTGACAAATTGGAGCAAGAACTTAATGTATTGATGGGAAAAAACCAGTTTTACAGTCTCTAGGCCAGGTCCGTAGTATTTCAATAGACGACAGTCATATCTCTGAAGTAGCGGACCTGGTTCAAGAGGAAAACGGGAGTTCCAAATCAGACCTAGAGGTTCCAGTCATGGCGGATCCCCTGCAACTCCGTCCTATTATAACTCAAAAACGAAAAGGTGCAAGATAGACCGGCAGGGGTGCCCCCTGACCAATGGCCCCCTCGCCGAAACGTATTTGCATGTGACAGCCAGACCATACACTCCTACTAATGGACCTGGTGCAGCGATTTTGGCAGAGGCCGAGAGAGAGTATACCTGCATGGCTGCTCAGGTTATGGGATTCAGGAGCAGAAAGTGTTATGGTTAATGGGCCGGAAATGTCAAAGCTGGCCACCATAGCATTACATCCTGCTGTCAGGCAGAGACTATACGCTGCCATCCAGTATAGCAATGAGAACCACTCAATAATAGATTGGTTAATGGCAGCGTGCCGGATGGTCTGGCCAAATAAAACAGATATTCCCCTAAACATAGGACTATGGTCCTCCATGGAGGACCTTCAAAACTACATTCGCGACTTAGGCATGAGAGAAGCAATATATGAAGACTCGTAGGATAGCCGGATATGATCCAGTTCTCGG
>NW_011120295.1:0-499 GCF_000146605.3 Meleagris gallopavo
GTGACTAACAGTTTGGTTTGAGCTTTGTTAGCTTCTCTAAGGTTACATCTTCGCACACATAGGACCCCTTAGACACAACCTCTTGGATGCGTCTGGGACTCGGCGCGGATCCAGCTGTGCTGAGGATCCTTTCCGCTGCGGTTTGAGGAGCTCAGACAGCAAGGGGGTCCGATCTGAACCTCGTGACACAGCGGGAGGGCCTCCTGTATGCGTGTGTTTAACCCTGCCCTCTGCGTGGAAAATAACCAAGCGTATCCAGCCATCTCCAGCCTCGCTAGCTCACCGCTCTATCACTACAGAATATCTACATTACATCAGGACATTCCTGCTTCTCTCTTAGGAGCGTATATTGTAGCTGTACCCATCTGTTATAAACTGGCAGAGCCTGCACAATGGCAGCTAGGGACACCAGCTGATTACAAGAGTCATGGAGTGAACTCCGGTCCAAATCCTTAGATGAATGGGCTCATGACAACTGTTACAATTGAGAAACAAGACA
>NW_011120296.1:0-515 GCF_000146605.3 Meleagris gallopavo
TACATCTCCTCCTCTGCTTCATTTTCTTCATTCCCCATCTCCCCTAATACCATTATTTTATCCGAGTACGGTGGTGGTTCATTGGGTGTTTGTTTTAATAGTGCTGTCTCAATTAATCGCTGTACCAGTCCTCTCACACAGGGGATAACACAGCACCCGATGGCTACTAAGGCTCCTGCTACTGTAATCAAAGATGTAAATATTGATATAATTGCCCCTTTCCATTTACCAAACCAGGAGTCCAACCATCCAGTGGATAGAGGTATCTATTCCTGAATTCTCTGCCAATTCGTCAGCAAGGGTGGTAAGTCCTTGCAATGCCTTTGTTATTGTGCCATCTGGAGCTGTGTTATTGGGGATAAAGGTGCAACAGCGAGTACCCAACATTACACATACACCTCCTTTTCTGCTAACATCATATCTAGAGCAATCCTATTTTCCCAGGCCATTCTACTTGTGGCATCTAATTGTTCTGCAATTCCCTTGATGGCACTTTTTGTATAGTTTATAAATCG
>NW_011120297.1:0-459 GCF_000146605.3 Meleagris gallopavo
TCTGGATAGATCAGAGCGTTAGGCAATCAGCAGTGGCATGGAGTTCAGCAGAGGAAACTGCCAGGCACTGTGGCAGCAATGGAATGAGGACAGAGATGCAGATTAGGAGACAAGTGTCTGGAGAGCAGTACTAGGGCAGGGTGTAGAGGTGCTGGTGATAGCAAGTTTAACATGAGCCCTGGCAGCCAGGTGGAAGGGAACAAAGCTGCTAAGAGGACTGGAAGGTGTGTGCTGTGGGGAGAGGCTGAGGGCACTTGCATTGCCTAGTCCAGAGAAGCAAAGGCCAGGAGATGGTCTCTTTGCTCTCTGCAAGTCCCTGAAGAGGGAAAGTGCAGAGGAAGGTGCTGTGTTTACCGAGGAGCCAATGACAGGACGCTCAGGAATGGCACAGAGCTGCATCAGGGGAGGTTCAGACCAGACAGTGGAAAACTATTCTTTAACTGTTAGTGCGGCCAGCTG
>NW_011120298.1:0-851 GCF_000146605.3 Meleagris gallopavo
AATAACTACACTCTTAATAATTAAACAGTCTTCAAGCAGCTTGCATTTGGGTGTTCTTAATTGTGCAGTATAACTCCAAGTGATTTGTAAAGAGAAGATGTTTCCTAGAGGAAGCTGAACGTACTAAGTATGCCTTTGGGCTGTATCTACGCAGTCCCAAATACAAAGTGCTCGTGGAACATTTTACTGTAACCATAGTTCTGTAACTGCTCTTCCAGCTGGGGTGTTTGACCTTCCTTTTGGTGAAGTGATGAAACACTGCTGGTCTCTGTTTGTGCTTCTAGGCACCTGGAAGTTGTTAGGAAAAGAAGAATTGTCTCCAGCTCTTCTCGGTGATGTAAGTAACAGCTTGAATGTTGCTGCCCACTGGGTAGGCCCAAAGGAGCAGATGACACTTAAGCAGCTGTTCAATCAGCCTTGGCTCGTGCAAGGTTATTCTGCTGCTGTTCAGTGGCAAAGTAAATACCCAGGAGGTACAAATACCCGAAGAGGCCTAAGTATTTCCTGGGATCTTTTCTGGCCCACTGTTATCCTCGTAGAACGGGAGTGATACTACATTTGTTCAGAGGCTGCTGACAAGTGGTGTCTCTCAGGGGTCCATCTTGGCACCTTGCACATCTTTATCAGTGACAGAGAGAGTGGAACCAGAGTGCACCTTCAGAAAGTGTGCAGGCAGCCCCACCTGAGAGGTGCGGTGGATAAAACAGGAGGTAGGGATGTCTCATCCCTGGTTTCTTATTCAAGGCTGGGTTGGAATGAGGCCCTGGACAGTTTGATCTGGTGAGTTGCAACTTTGCAACTCGGAGCTGGATGGTCTTAAGGTCCCTTCCACTCAAGCCATTCTGTGATTC
>NW_011120299.1:0-492 GCF_000146605.3 Meleagris gallopavo
GCCTCAGTAATTCTGTGACTCTCTCACCTCAGTGAGGCTCCTTCCTGGTCTCCTGGCAGGCAGTGCTGCAGACTGAGCCACCTGAGTGCTCGAAGACTGGACACAAACTCTTGAGGTTTTGCTGTGCTGCCTTCTGCGAGAGAAGAGGAGCCTGGCCTCAACTCCCTGCCTTGAGGCAGAAAGAAGGATGAAAATTGAATATTGTCACAAGAGAAAAGCCTGTATGTCTCCCCGGTGTTGAACGGAGGGCAAAAATGTCTGCAGGCCTATGGAGCAAGAAGGAAGGTTTGTTTCTCTTCACACATGCCATACAAAGGAAACAAGTTACATGAGCAAGTAGCAGAGCATAGTCTCCAGGAGAGACGCTGGGCCACTTTTGCTTTTCCTCCACGAATTGCAACAGAGAAAACCATTTCAAAAAATTTCCCAGTATTCTTGTATTCCCAATGGTGAATCTTTGCATCTCGTTTCCACCTTGTGATTGTCAGTATT
>NW_011120300.1:0-391 GCF_000146605.3 Meleagris gallopavo
TCAAGAAATTAACCTGTAATTCTGTTGACAGCAAAACTGCCTCGCTACCAAACTGCTGAAAAATCCAGTCACTGTTCACGGATTCCTCTTAGTCAGCAGAGGAACAAATAATAGACTGCAACAGCAGCTCCTCCCCTTCAAGCAAGAGAGCAATTTCTGCAACAGGAAACACGGAACAAAGCAAGAAAAGTTGGTGAAACCAAACTGAGTGCAAGAGAAAACCGAAACCAAGTCGACAGGACCTCAGCAAGAACAAACACAAACACAGGAATCAACATAGCATGCCAGTCAAAAAGAGGAGTAAATATTGCTAACGGTCAGTCTGAGATGTATCCAAAACTATACAACAAGAGCCCAAATGGAAGACAGAAATCACTAGGTCAAGGCACAC
>NW_011120301.1:0-502 GCF_000146605.3 Meleagris gallopavo
CGATACAGTGAGCTGCTCTTCATTTTGCCATAAAACACACCTCTGACCACATGGTTATTTTGAGCTCTTCTTCTTCCAGTGGCTCGGATAAGCAAGTCTGGGAAAAATACAGCACCTGCCCCAGAACTGTGATGGCCGTGCTGCCGCTTTCTGATCCTCGCTCTTACCTGTGGTTTTATCTTACAGCGCGCAGTTCTCTATCAGCACCCAAGTCTGTGTGGGTGTCTTCTGCTGCCACAAAACTGCTCAGCCTGGAGGAGGCACAGGCCCAGAGGCGAGGCCACAGCAGCTCTGCCATCGTGACAGAGAGCAGGGACATAGAAGTGGAAGAAGGCCCCGCAGCTTTACCGGGGAAATTCCACAAAGTCATCGGCTTTCCATCGGAAAGGTAAAGAGGACTTCCTTTTCCAGCACCTATCATCATGGCTTGGGTGGCTTTCTGTGGGTTTATTTCCATTCTTTCTAGTGCCAAAACTTGCTGAAACTAAGTTACGCTAATGGG
>NW_011120302.1:0-561 GCF_000146605.3 Meleagris gallopavo
CCATGAGCCGCTGCATGACTTCTGGTCCAGAGTAGCATCTCTGCAGATTGTTTTTTAAATCAGGACACATTATGCCTGTTGTGTTTGCCATACTGTGCTTAACAAAGTCACCCTCGGGAAATGGTTTTGATTTTCCTGCAGCCAGATTTGCTTTCACGTAACTAGCTTCTATAACAGAGTCCATCTGACTTTTTAAATTATTTTGTTGAGGCCCAGGGTCACTGTGCACGTGGGACACAGGCTGTGGCTGCTGCCCCCAGGGGACCCACATCCCGCCCTGGGCTGCTGACAGCCCTCCTCCTGCCCAAAGTCCTGGGGCACAAACCCTGCAGGGACGGGGCTTCTCCTTGGCCAGTGACACCTTCTGACATCCTCTGATGGCCAGTGGAGTCCTCTGAAGACCAGTGGAGACCTGATGATCTCTGACATCCTCCAGTGATCAACAAAGCCCTCAGCAAAGCCAGCTCTGTGCGTCTGTGTCCTTGTCCCCGCGCTCAGCAGGCTGCCATTCCTCCCTGGTCAGCAGGGCTGTGTGCCCGTCATTGCCGTGATGAACAAACG
>NW_011120303.1:0-530 GCF_000146605.3 Meleagris gallopavo
TAGTACCTCTCTGCTCTGCCAGTCCTCCCACCATCACACCTCCGTTGTAACGCCTTTCCTAGTCACAGAATCACAGAATGGCCCGGGTTGGAAGGGACCTCAAGAATCATTTCTTGCAATACCAATTCTTAAAAGCAGTTTTACAATGGAGTATGAAATCTAATCCACTTACAGGATGGAGTTGCTCGAGAATACTAGAGTTTGCAGATTCAAAATCAAGCCTAGAATGCCAGACCTGAAGACTTTTCAGGAAATACGACAATGAAAGGTAACATTAAATAAGTAAATAACCCAATACAGCCACGTTGTTTAAATTGGCCTTGAAAGCTACCAGTGTCTAACTACTGTTATTTTAGAGTTGTGCCCCTCTCTAGCAGCCACCAATTTACTCAGCCAGCCATTACAAAACCTTAATTTTTTCATAACTATGCAAGGGCTGATCCAAAAGGAATGCCTCCTATTTTATAATGCTGGCCACAGCGTCACAGGTGGACACAGCAGAGGTTGAACCTTCCTGCCAGCACTCAGTT
>NW_011120304.1:0-460 GCF_000146605.3 Meleagris gallopavo
TCCTGCCCTTTGTTCCTGCCTCCACCTGCCACCAGCGTGCAGCCAGGAGAGGAGGGGCGCTCAGGAGCACGATGGGAGCCCTTCGTATCTGTTGAGTCTCCTGACCTTCCAGCTCTGCAGAGACATCTCGTGTCTCAGTGACAGTCTGCAGCCCCCACAGCCCCCCCGACCCGGCCCCAAAGGCCCGCTGCCTCTCTCTCCCCCCACGCACACAGATGGGCCCGCTGGGCACCGGCACCGCTGTCCCACCAGCGGATTCGTCGCCCGGCCGCAATGAGTCTGTCAGCACCGCGTGTTTATTCGAGAGTGCCGGCCCGGGCGCCCGGTGGTTTTCCATAGGAGGAAGAAATGTTTCCCGAGGAGGCCCTGGCACACACTGCCCCGAGGAGCGGCGCACGCTGAGTGTGTGGAATCAGACTCTGTGACCACAAAGCAGTTATAAAAGCAGGTGTGTTTAATC
>NW_011120305.1:0-441 GCF_000146605.3 Meleagris gallopavo
GTGCAGGGGCTTGCAGATGGCAACGTAGCGGTCATAGGACATGATGGTGAGAATGCAATACTCTGCTGAGATGAAGAAGAGAAAGAAAAAGAGCTGTGCAGCACATCCTGCATAGGAGATGTCCCTGGTGTCCCAGAGGGCATTGGCCATGGCTTTGGGGAGAGTGGTGGAGATGCAGCTCAGGTCGAGGAGGGCGAGGTTGAGCAGGAAGAAGTACATGGGGGTGTGCAGGCGGTGGTGGCAGGCTACGGCTGTGCTGATGAGGCCGTTGCCCAGGAGGGCAGCCAGGTAGATGCCCAGCAAGAGCCAGAAGTGCAGGAGCTGCAGCTGCCGCGTGTCTGCCAACGCCAGGCAGGAGGAACTCGCTGATGGAGCTGCTGTTGGGCATCTGCAGTTCCTGGGCATGGAGTCCTGTGCAGAGTGCAGAAGATAATGACGAGT
>NW_011120306.1:0-478 GCF_000146605.3 Meleagris gallopavo
CTTGGCTTGTTTAATTGTGGCACACGTGTCACAGTCATGAATGATTTGCGCAATAGCATCCATAGTTAAATCCACCCCTCGGTCTCTAGCCCACTTATATGTCGCATCTCTCCCTTGATGGCCTGAGGTCTCATGGGCCCATCGGGCTAGAAATAATTCACCCTTGTTCTGCCAGTCTAGATCTATTTGGGCCACCTCAATTCTGGCAGCTCTGTCTACCTGATGGTTATTTTGCTGCTCTTCAGTAGCCCTATTCTTGGGCACATGGGCATCTACGTGACGCACCTTTATAACCATATTCTTTATTCGGGCAGCAATATCTTTCCACAGGTCAGCAGCCCAAATAGGTTTACCCTTTCTTTGCCAGTTGTTTTGTCTCCCACTGCTGTAACCATCCCCACTAGAGCATTTGCCACCATCCACGAGTCAGTGTAAACATAAAGCATTGGCCACCTCTCCCGTTCAGCAACATCCAAGG
>NW_011120307.1:0-879 GCF_000146605.3 Meleagris gallopavo
ACAGACCCCCAGACTGTAGCTACGCAATACGATGCATTTCCACATCCAGCCCTGTGCACAGTGTGTGGCATAGTTCTGAGTGCCTGACAAAACCCAAAGCAAAAATACAATTTCTGTAGGTTATTTAAAAAAATAATATATATATATTTGCTTTATTTTCTGCTCCCTGATCCATTTATTTACGTTCTCCCTTGCTTCATATGTAACTTCCAAACTTGGCATTTTGCAGATAATACCTTTCCCCTCTCATCCTTCGATGGCTCCTGATGGTCCCTTGTTTCTCAGTTATAATGGGCTCTCAGTGTCATGAGCCCGTTCACGTAAGAATTTGGGAGTGGCGTTCACTCCATGAATCTTATCACAGTTAGTGTCCCTAGTTGCTATCATGCAGACTCCACCAACCTCCAACAGATAGATACAGCTACAATATACACTCCTAAGGGGGAAGCAGGAATGCGTTTTTTGATGAGCACAGATATGCTGTAGTAGATGTAACAGTGACTTAACAAGACTGGACATGGCTGGATGCCCTTGGTTTTTTTCCACATAGAGGACAGGTTACACACACCTACAGCACACAGCTCTCCTGCTGTGTCGTGAGGATCAGAGCGAACCCCATGGCTGTCTGAACTCTTCAAACCACAGAGGTAAGGTTCCTCAGCACAGCTGGATCCACTCTTAGTCCCAGATGCAATTACTAAGATGCAATTATTTTCTTCTGATTTCTGTTCTATTTCAGCTCAGCGTAGTTTACTCAGCCAGGCTGGTTGTACGTGTGAGCGGACGGACGCTTCGAAGGAGCTGGACGCTCTGCACTCTGACAGATGGCCCAGGAAACCTTACTGCCATAATCAAAGCTATGGTAATGTACATCAACAA
>NW_011120308.1:0-438 GCF_000146605.3 Meleagris gallopavo
TCTCCCGGAAACAGGGGCGGGCCGTGCAAATAACAGGCGGCGGCGGCAGCCAATGAGATGACCGAACCGGCAGGGCCGGCCAATAGGAGAGGCCGAGGCGGGGCGTGCAGGAGGCCGTGCGGGGCCGTAGCCCGCGCCTGCTGCGCGGCTGTCCGGTACGGCGGTGCGGGCCGGTGCTGAAGGGCGAGAAGGGCCCCGTAGTAAAAACGCGAGGAAAGGGCTTCGCAGGGACTAAGGCTGGGGGGAGAGGGAGGGGTTAGAGACAGCTTGTAGGAGCAAGAATGACAGAAAAATAAGGGATGGCAGACTCCGGGTCTGGGATAAGGAGGGGCTGAAGGCCGCAAACAGAAGGGTTTGAGAACAGCCCGAGGACGCCTGGCAGCGAGGCGATTCGATGTCCGCAGGGCGAGCTGAAACGGGGCGTGGGGGGCGTGCCCC
>NW_011120309.1:0-515 GCF_000146605.3 Meleagris gallopavo
AAATGGCCGCGTCATAGGACTGCAACCACCTGCCCCGTTCCTCCCCCCAAAATCCCCTCCCCTCCTCAGCACTGTGTGGGAAATGGCTGGGGCGGGGATTCCGGGAGAGCTGGGGTGGCTCAGCCTGCAGCAGAGGAGCTCGGGGTGATCCCGGACACGGCCGGCGGTCCCCGCAGGAGAGGACGGAGCCGGGCTGCGCCCTGCGGTCCCCAGCAGCAGGACCGGAGGCCCCTGTGCTGCTGTGACAGGCGGATGTGTGACGGGAGACAGCCAGCAGGTGGATGTCTGGCGGCTTTCCAGGGTGAAAGCACCGCTGCCCTGCGGTGCCACCGCGTTTGAGCGTCAGCAGCCACGTCCCTCCCTTTGTCTCCACTCACTGCAATGGGAGCTGAGTCGAGCGCACCTGCAGAGATGGGGCACCCACGGCCTGTTGGGCAGCAGTGCCAGGGCCTCAGCTCCCTCTGTGAACAACTTCCCCCCACTCTGAAGAGTCATAGGCACGTTAGAGGTTACAG
>NW_011120310.1:0-579 GCF_000146605.3 Meleagris gallopavo
ATTAAGTCATGGCCAGATCTACAAAAGAAACTTCAAGAGATAGAAGGGTGGAATACAAGAGCTCTAGAGGAGCTCTTACAGGAGGCTCAGAGAACATATGTTAGGAGGGAGAATGAGGAAGAAAAACAGAAAACTAAATTGATGGTTTCCACAGTGGATCGAATAATAAAACAAAGGTTTGATAATAAGGGGAGTAATGTAGAAGGAAGGTCAAGTCCCGGAAGTGGGCAGAGGGAAGAAAAATTCCAAAGATGTCGATCCAGACTTCAATCAGAAAGGGGTGAAAAGAGGTGTTTCAGGTGTGGAAAGCTAGGACATGTAAGGAGAAACTGCCCAGACTGGGGGAGAGAAGAGAAGCTCCAAGCTGCTTTAAATTCAGAATAGGGGTGCCAGGGGTTCCTGGAAAATTGGTCCCACCAGGAGCCCTTGGTAAATATGAAAGTGGGACCTGAGAAGGAAGAAGTTGTATTTTTCATTGATACTGGGGCAGCTCGGTCATCGCTGGCTCATAAAGTGTCAGGACTCAAATTAACCGATGAGACTCTAAGAATAACAGGGGTAGAGGGAAAGGGATGACAG
>NW_011120311.1:0-634 GCF_000146605.3 Meleagris gallopavo
CTTAGCCGCGTATGAGGGGGTTCGGGCTGCTTCTGAAGTAATCGGTACTGAAACGCAGCTTCTTCTGGCACCTCGGCTGCCAGTGCTGAACTGGATGTTTAAGGGAAAGGGTTCCTCCACCCATCATGCTACCGATGCCACTTGGAGTAAGTGGATTGCGCTGATTACGCAGCGAGCGCGGATGGGGAATCTCAACCGTCCAGGAATCCTAGAGGTGATCATGGACTGGCCTGAAGGCAAAAAAGTTTGGAACATCACCAGGAGAAGAAGTAGCACGTGCAAAAGAGGCCCCACCATACAATGAACTACCAGAAAATGAAAAGAAATATGCTCTGTTCACAGATGGATCATGTCGTATTGTGGGAAAGCATCGCAGATGGAAAGCCGCTGTGTGGAGCCCCACACGACAAGTTGCAGAGGCCACTGAAGGAAAAGGAGAATCGAGCCAATTTGCAGAGGTAAAGGCTGTCCAGCTGGCCTTGGATGTTGCTGAACGGGAGAGGTGGCCAATGCTTTATCTTTACACTGACTCATGGATGGTGGCAAAATGCTCTATGGGGATGGTTACAGCAGTGGGAGCAAAAATAACTAGGCAAAAGAAAGAAGTAAAACCTATTTAGGGCTGCTGAATTGT
>NW_011120312.1:0-378 GCF_000146605.3 Meleagris gallopavo
AACACCATACTACCTATTAGTAACATATTTTAGAAACATAGTTACCGAATTACCTAACAAATACTTTCTCACAAAGCTACAATAGATGTTAAATGTTCTAAACAATGTGGGTACAGTGCTCTGAACTGGGAAACACGCTGTAAGCTTGTTCATTAGAGCAGCATGAGCGAAATACATGTAACAAACCGTCAGGGAGTCAGGGCCTTGACACAAAAGCAGAGCTGTCCCACTCTGTGGGAATGTGAGGATGCCGTGTGCAGGCTCCAAGATGCTCCCCTCCATCCTCCTTCCGAGCTGATCTCCATGCAAGGACAGATGGATGACCAGAACAATGACCAGTGTAAAGGGCACAAGTGTTAGGGGGTAATTAACAATTCA
>NW_011120313.1:0-565 GCF_000146605.3 Meleagris gallopavo
CGTTTTCATACAGATCCGTTTCCTAACCCACCATGCAGAGGCACCAACATGTGTGTCAGCCCAGGGAACCACAACAGGAGAACCACAATCCAGTTCATTTATGCACGCTAATGCAGCAAACCTTGCACCCTCTGGCACAAAATAACCCTGCTGTACGTGAGCAAGGGAAACAATCCCATTACAATTTACTGCCTGCACTCTGTGGCATTCTCTTACCAACTCTGGGTTTGATTCTTCCCTGCTAGGCTCAACAGAAATTTTCCTGCTCCCTTGTTACTGGGCTTGGCAAGACATCCCAAATGCTCCTGACACACTTGAAACAAACTGCAATTGCTGTAGCTACAGGAAAGGCCAAAGAAGTGAGCAGTACCTCTCAGACATGCCACACAGGCATCTTCTAAGAGGACTCAGGTGGCACCGGGCCCAACTGGAAAGGGCCAGAAGCTTTGAGGCAGAAATAAGGCACCAAACTGCACAGGCAGTGTTCTGGGGATGCAACAACAGAGGACGGCAGGTTTCCAGGGAAATCTCCCGGTCAGACACGAGCCACAGCCCAGCTATCAGC
>NW_011120314.1:0-566 GCF_000146605.3 Meleagris gallopavo
GGTCTGGAGCGTGGCAGAGCCAGGGTGTAAAGAAAGCTGGGAGGCCAAAAAGAGGCTCCAGAGTGCCTTGATGTGCAGGGCCTTTGGGAGTTCCCTTTGCTTCGCTGGAATCAGGGAAGCATTGCAGCCCGAGGATTTTCACGTGTTCCCGGAGGCCAACCAAACGAAAGACAACGTTTTGTGGCCGTGTCAGACCTCTTGTGAGCCTGCCAGCAGGGCACGAGACACAGCAGTGAGCGCATTGTTCCTCCAGGTGTGGAAGATGAGGGACGTGCCACAGAAGGTCCGGTGTTACTGAAGTACTGCCTGGCACTACTGGCTGCAGCTCTCGTGGTTTCCATGCTGGCAGCGACGATCACGTGCTGTCTGCTTCTCCGGCGATGGAGGCAGAGAAACCGGTGAGTTGTTGTTCACCCCACCCCATCCTGCCCAAGCCTTTCCTGTGGGCTGCTGTGAGCCCGGAGGCACTTGCAGCTCCAGCAGCGTGGAGAGGCCGGTTAGCTGTGGGCTACCGTGGTCTGAGATCGACGCTGTCAGACGTGTGAATTGGCACGGCCATTCCTGCA
>NW_011120315.1:0-806 GCF_000146605.3 Meleagris gallopavo
CCCCGCTGACTGCGCATCTTTGGATGCAGCCCAGGATACGGTTGGCTTTCTGGGCTGGAAGGGCCCACTGCTGGCTTGTGTCCAGCTCCCACCCACCAGTACTCCCAGGCCTTATGGAGCAGGACTACGCTCAGTCCTTTCATCCCCTAGCATGTTTTGGTGGTGGGTGTTCCCTCATCCCAGCTACTGACCCTGCACTTGGATTTGTGCCCATTAAACAATTGGCGAGCCACGCAGGCCAAATCCACTTTTACATCATGTCTCTCTTATGGAGTTTCTATAGATGGGTCAAGGGGGAGAACATCATTCCCCTAGTTAAAATGATCCCCGGGCAGATCCCAGGGTTTCTGGGATTTCCTTATTATCAACTGGCAACTATAATTGAGAAATGGGCTCCCCTGCGTACTTTGGGGAGTATTTCCCCAGTACGCTTGACAGAATACTTTCAGGGACTGGACAAAGATGTCTTAGCTATGAAAGAAAGGCAATTAGCTGCATCCACAGTGGCATGGCCACTTTTGAATGCTTTAAATCAAGCAGAGACAAGATCAGGTAATTTAGAAATTGAAAATCAGCTACTAAAAGCTCGGATTGACAAACTGGAGCAAGAACTTAATGTATTGACTGGAAAAAACCAGTTTTACAGTCTCTAGGCCAGGTCCGTAGTATTTCAATAGATGATAGTCATACCTTTGAAGTAGCGGACCTGGTTCAAGAGGAAAACAGGAGTTCCAAATCAGACCTAGAGGCTCCAGTTATGGCGGATCCCCTGGAACTCCGTCCTATTATAACTCAAAAAAACTAAA
>NW_011120316.1:0-531 GCF_000146605.3 Meleagris gallopavo
CAACCCCATCCCTTCCTCCTATCCGTGTGCTCACAGTTAGGAAGGGAGTGAAGGAGAGCAGCGTGAAGCTGTTTGCATTCCCTGCTGTCTGCTGCGGGGTTGTGCTGGTGGCGGTGCGGTTGGTTTGCTTTTTCTTGGGAGGGTGGGAAGGAGCTTTGGGTGAGAGGCACGTCCTGTGCCAGAGCATCCCGACGGCACGCGTGTGATCAGCAGGTCTGTCAGAGAAGCGGGTGAGGTTGCACGCCGAGCTGCAGGAGGGGGAGGGGGAGGAGGGAGGTTCCCCAGCACAGCTCTGCACGATGCTCTGCGACATTGGGCAGCTTGATCAAGGCTCAGCGAGTGGGATCAGATGAGGAGAAGGTGAGAAGAAAATCAAGAATGGGAAGGGAACTAGTAAAACACAGTCGGTGCATGTCCACGCAGTCTTGCAGACCCAGAGCTTCCCAAGTTGTTCCGATTCTGTAGCATTTGTGTGCTGCAGGGTGAGCAAAAGGTCCTGCAGTTTGATTCTTCTGCAAGAGCCAGTGAGCT
>NW_011120317.1:0-844 GCF_000146605.3 Meleagris gallopavo
GATTTTCCTGGTGAATGAAAAAGCAGTCAGGAATGATTTTCACCTGAATGCCCAAGGAAACATCTCTTCTCTTCTGTTAGTTCTTGTTGTGCTCACTGGTTAGCAGTCTACTAAAAGCCCTCTCTCTCTCGTAGAGATTTTCACTGACTGCTAACAAGCACCCATCTTCCCATACCCCAGGTGGGAAATACTAGTTTGTATCTGTTAGAAAGGGCCTGGGGACAGGAGGACAAGTGGTGAGAGACCACAAGCTGCATGCAAGCCAGCTGTGTGTTCTGACAGACAAAAAAAGCACCACAGTATAATTGGCTGCATTAAAAAGTGCCACAACCAGACCAGGACAAGTCACCCTGCTTCACACTCATTGGACCACATTTACAAGACTCTATTTAGTTTCTGGCCAGGAAAGATAACAACCTGAAGCACCTTTTGTGCATGGCCTCCAGTCTGTGCAGTGAAGAGAAAGTGGGAGAAAGATGGTTGTTCAGAGTGCACAGGAACCTCATGGCAGCTTCTAAATGCTCACAAGGGAGGCATGAAGACAGACTGAGAATCAGGACAGCAGGTCGTGGTGGGATAGGGACAGAAAACAGTCACTCATTGAAACAGAAGACTGGAGAGAAGGAAAAAAAGCTTTTCAAGCACTGAACAGATTGCCCAGAGAGAGCACGCAGCCTCCTCCTTGGGAGAGGTTGAGGATGAAAAGGAAAAGCTCTGAGAAACTTGGTCTCAGGATGCTCGGAGCAGCAGGTTCAGGCACAAATCTCTACGAAGTCACCTCCATTCCAAGTGACTGTCTGAGCCCATGAACTCCACCAGCTTCTCAGCTGGAAGCCAGTTCCTT
>NW_011120317.1:2718-3439 GCF_000146605.3 Meleagris gallopavo
CTCTTCTGCTACTAGGAGGCTAACTGCACATTGACTGCTGGGTGGGGAGCAATTGCTTTTGCACTCATCATAGCTGTTATCCTTTTCCTTTCCTCTATCTCAGTAAATAATTTTATCTCAACCCATGAGTTCTACTTTGTGTTGTTTCTTCCCCCCCTTCAATTCTCTCCTGCAGTTCACTGGAAAGGAGTGGAGTGAGTGAAGTACTGTGTGATGCTCAGGCACCTGCCAGGTTAAACCACAACAGAGGGATAACTTACTCTCTCTGCCAAGGGAAAAATAAAAACACCTTCATTATTATTTAGGAAAGACTGAATACAGCTCAGACTTACTGGCTTGAGGTCTCTGTGGCCATAACCTGACTGTGAACATCAGCCATCGCTGAAACAATCTGCTGAAAAAAAGACTCGAGCTTCCTCTTGGGAAAGGTGGTCCTTAGAAACAATGGAATCAAACAGCTCCCCTCCAGGACAACACTGTCATGAGAAAGCTAAAGTTATCTGACAATGTATTTAGAAGTATCAAAGAAGGATAAGGAACAATGAGAGCACAGAAAGCACAGCACAGCATGGACAGGATGCTCTTCCATTCCCTGTGCTCCATCAGAGCAGCACACACGAGTGCTCCAGTTCTGCCATGGGCCATCATTGTGGCAGACCACACAAGCAAAGACATCTGACCCTTGCCTCCAATTGTGCACCTGAAGCATTGCACTCAATGT
>NW_011120318.1:0-682 GCF_000146605.3 Meleagris gallopavo
GTTTGGATTGTGTAAGCATTCCTGATTGTCTCTTGTGATGCTTGCCTTCTTAGAGCAGCTTTCCATGTTTGGCTCTAAATATTTTGTACCTTACTTGTTCTATTGGGCTTAGGAAGGAAGGCCTTGTGAAGCATCCTCCGTCTTCATTTGGGCAGCACATTTTGAAATTACATGGACCTTACCTGAGTGTAAGGTGTCAAAGGGGGAAAAGCCCATCTCCCTAACCTGTTTCCTTCTAGAACACAATCCTGAAGAGGATTTGGTTTACTTTTTTTCTGGAGACTTGGATTCTTAAATGGTTTTGGCTGTAGCTATTTCTGCTGTAAATTCCTTTTCCTGGACTGTAGTAGCAAAGTGCAAGTGGAGTGCTTTGGAAATGGTCTGAAGTTGCCAGGTTGCTTGTGGTCACAGACATAATGTGGAACTATCTGTGGTGCCAGTGATAATTATGTTTGATGAACTTGAAAGCTTTCAGTGGTATTACAGCCATAATACAAATCATTCCCTGTCCTCTAGAATTCTGTGTAAAATTGCTAGCTAGCTAGCAAGCTGCAGATGCTATTTGTGTCAAGACAAGCTCTCCAAATAAATGCATTATTACACTTGAAGATTCTTCTGTTCCAAGTGCTAGGGAATATTGTTCAGAAATGCCTGATCTCTGCAGCTAATATGTTATTCAGGG
>NW_011120319.1:0-435 GCF_000146605.3 Meleagris gallopavo
GCTCTCTCAGCCTTTCCGTACAGGGGAGGTGTTTCAGCCCTCTGATCATCTTTGTGGCCCTCCTCTGGACCTGCCTGAACAACTCCATGTCCTTGTGTTGAGGGCTCCAGAACTGGACGCAGTGCTCCAGATGGTGTGTCAATGAGAGCAGAGTAGGGGGGCAGCATCACCTCCCTCGAACTGCTGGTCATGCCTCTATGCTTTAAGGCTTATGCTTTGAGATCTGAGATGCTTTAAGGTTCAGTTAGACCTGAAGAGGTGAGGCAACTGCGCTATCTGTGAAGGTCCCTTCAACTGAGCTGTTCTATTCCCAGACAGTTCCGACCACTCTTTAAAAGGTTTTGGCAAGCTGGGCTGGTCCAACAAAGTGGCATCACTGGATAAGCAGTGTACGTGGTGCAGTGTGAGTGCCACCCACATTCCTCTTGGCTCGTG
>NW_011120320.1:0-521 GCF_000146605.3 Meleagris gallopavo
AAACTTATCCATTCAGAGTTAAAAGGCAGAAAAAATAAAAGGACAAAAAGGAGAAGAGTTAAGACAACTGAACTGAACAAAGAACGGAACAGGCAGCTGAAAGATGTAAACCAGCAAATGGAGCAAGAGGAAGGTACAGGCACGTTTTCTCAGTGTTGTTCATATGGCTTTTGTACCGCAACAGTTAAACCTATAGCAACATTTAATATTTCAGAGATAACCACTGACACGTTTTGAAGGCATCACACCCATTGATTAACTTACTTGAGCGTTAACTTAGTGTTGCATGTTGAACAAGAAAACAGTTTCACACGCCATGCCTTATTCAGAGCAGACACAACTTAGAGCGAGGGGAAAAAAAAAAGGGTAATCATTAGCATTACCAAAAAATAAAAGTTAAGCTCAAATGTTTGTGACGATGCAAAGAACACCATTGAATCTTGTAGCAAGCATTAAGGTCTGCAGCAATGTCACAGGACCTGGAAGGCACACCTGACTCTTGCACAGTGGGACTGCAAAGT
>NW_011120321.1:0-585 GCF_000146605.3 Meleagris gallopavo
GAGTTAGAGTGAAGTGCTGAGGGCAGAGCGAGGCAGTTGTCCCGTGACTTCCCCAACGGCCCTTCAGCGCTGGAAGCCTGCAGAGGTTCAGCTGTGGCTCTTCTGTCATGGCTGGCCTCAAAGTGAGAATTCTATCTGTGCTCTGTGCCGTGTTCTGCTGTAGCACAAACACTGGAAGCGATGGGAGTCTTTGCTGTGTCTGAGTGGGTTTTGTGTTTTGTGCTGCAGTGTATAAGCTTGGGAGGATACAGGACAGGAGACCTGGAACGTCTCTGCCGTGAGAGACCGGCCGATCCTCCGGAGGTCCTCTCACACCTGCAGGGTCGTAAGAGGTGAACAGGTAGGTAAATACGGAACCTGTGCCATTGCTCACAGAGCTCTATAGCGCAGCTAATGACATGTCATGTGGTTTTGGTTTGTTTTCTTTGCTTAGAGAAACGAGACGGCTGCTGGTGTACAGACTGTGACAGGAACGGTGTAAGAGTCTGCAGAAAACGGGCTTCTCCCAGAGGAGAGCTACGTGCAAACACTCCTGTTTGAAAGTACTTCCCAGATCTTTGGTGATTAATAAATTGTACTTTACTG
>NW_011120322.1:0-674 GCF_000146605.3 Meleagris gallopavo
TTTCTACATTTAAAATAAATGTATCATGTTAAGAATAACAGAGGAGGAGGAAAAAAAAAAACAAGGAAATAAGCCCTGAAGGAGAAAGTGGAGCTTGAAGTCACTATTCAAGTCTGAAGGTCATCTAATCTACTCCCCCTGCACAAGCAGGGACATCTAGAGTAGTGTCTGATGGCTTTTGAAGCTCTTTAGAGAGGAGACTCCACAACCTTTCTGGGAAACGTGAATCTACTAAAGAGAATACCAGCTATTAGCAAAGACATGATTAGAGGATTTTATATCGTTGAATTTTAAAATCTCTGCTATTTTCAAGTGATGAACAGCATCGGAAGAAAATTAATCTCCAAATGAAACTATGACCCCCTTAATATGCCTGGTCATCTCCTGGTTACAGTAGGGCATGTAGTACAGAATTGTTTTCTGCTTTTAAGGGACAGAATCATTGCATATTGACATTGAAGATGCTGACTGTTCATCAGTAGTTATTCTTGCATAGTAGTATCATTCTCTCTTATCACACCACTCTTCTAGATCCCAGGTATCCAATTGCAAAACTGTGCCTGTGCTTCTTGAGTTATTTTAGAATTTAGTGTGGTAAAAGCAGGCAGATACATAGTATGATTAGACCTTGACAGAAACATCTTACAAAGAATGTTTTTGTCAGAAGCTCTAGA
>NW_011120323.1:0-534 GCF_000146605.3 Meleagris gallopavo
TTAGTACTGCCTAGGCGCTCACGCACGTCCTCTTTCCTGACTAAAGGGAAGTCTCCCATTCCCCAGACCCTCTCACTAACCTCCACGGTGTGGGAAACCTGAGGGAGAGCCTTTTCACTGAAGACGGAAGTAAAGAAGGCATTCAGTATCTCTGCCTTCTCAGCATCCCCCGTTACCAGAACCCCCCCCTCTCACTTGGTAAGGAGCCCACATTCTCTCTAGTTTTCCTTTGCTGTTAACATACTTGAAGAAGTCCTTTTTTATTATCCTTTATCACTTTAGCCAGATTCAATTCCAGGCGGGCTTTAGCCTTCCTCGTTGCATCCCTGCAGGCCTTGACTACATTCCTATATTCTTCCCAAGTGGTCAGACCCTTTTTCCACTATTTCATGGACCTTCTTCCTTCTTTTTGAGGTTTGCGCATGAGCTCCTTGCTCATCCACACAGGTCTCCTGCCACCTTTTCCCAATTTCTTGCTCACAGGACGCACCCGATCCTGAGCTTGGAAGAAGAGCTGTTAAATGCTGACCAGCT
>NW_011120324.1:0-583 GCF_000146605.3 Meleagris gallopavo
TTATTTATTTATTGGCATTTAAATAACAGTTGCAACTGGGAGAGGAAAGCCTGTAGCGTTTTGATAGGGCGAGAGGTAATGGCCACAAGTTGCAGTGGAGGAGGCTCAGGTTGGATACTAGGAAGAGTTTCTTCTCCAGAAGAGTAGTGATGCATTGGCACAAACTGCTCAGGGGAATGGTGGAGTTGCCATCTCTGGAGGCATTCAAGAACCACATAGATGTGGCACTGAGGGACGTGGTTGGTGGGCATGATGGTGATGGGTTGATGACTTGATGATTTTGAGCTCTCCTCCAACCTTGATAATTTCATTCTTTTTTTTTTTTTATTACCTGAATTAAATTTTTTAAAAAATTAAAAAAGACTTACATGACTTATAATCTACTTTTAGCATTTCTACTGCTTACCATAGCATACTATAGCATGTCAGTAACTGATCATCATTCTGGAATCAAACTGGATGTGAATTTAAAGTAATGACTTCATTAATAAAATGAACACATATATGCTGAATACAGATAAAGATATGAAAAACTGAGAATAAATAATGGGTACAATTCTTTAAATAAAACAAAGTGTAACTG
>NW_011120325.1:0-499 GCF_000146605.3 Meleagris gallopavo
TGCCTGCACAGAATGGCTTCTGCACGTAAAAGGTTTCCCTGTGTCAGTGCCAGAGGACCTTGCCTTAGGCTGCAAATGTTGAAAGATTATTATTACCTTTATGCAGGCCATTGTCTGCTGGGTAGTCTTACAGAGCAAGACTATCAGGCAAGCACATTCCAAGGAAAATGTTGTGTTGCTTTTGGTTTAACAGTTCAGACCTGGGAAATGCTGCATGCAATAGTTGGCCTCTCTTTCTGTCCTTGTTACAGGTGGGATTTTTCCCTGGCGAGTGCGTGGAACTGATTACTAACCAAGTTCCCGAGGCTCTCGTCAACTCAGTGCCAAAGCCAGGTACGGATGTTACATTTGATGGTGCAGGGAAGCAAAGGGGAGTCTTTTTTGGGGTGTGTTCTGTGTGTAATACCTCCCTTATCCATCCCACGTTATCCTCTGTGTTGATGATCCTTCGTACATACCACGGGGCATATGGCAGCTGTTTTGTAGGCAGTGAGAATGA
>NW_011120326.1:0-644 GCF_000146605.3 Meleagris gallopavo
AACTGCTGAAAATAAGGTGTAGAACTGGATTTCACTTGAAGTTGATTATTGCCAGTAGATATATAGTTTTATGCTTCTGAGTGGTAAAATGTTGCCTAAGGTGACTGTCATAAGCACGGTAGCAAACTAAGACAAGATAAGGCAAGGTTTTGCATTTGAGTTCAGTGCTATTAATGCCATTCTCAAATAGTAGAGAGATACTCTAGTCTCTGCAAATGCACTTTCCCTCCTAGCTCAAATTGTCATGTATACTATTTTTATTACAAGTAAGAAAGCAAAGAGTTTTAGAAGTAATGAAATTTTATCTGCATTCTCAAGGTTTTTGCGAGAGCCATAATTTCAAGCTGATAAGTGTTAAAATGAGTCAGAAGGAAAAAGACTAGAAAAAAAAAAGATACATAATTAATGCTAGCTACCAGTAGACATCTTGTGAGAGAAAGTGGTAAGCAGTTTTTACCTTTATCTGTACAGAAGACAAAGAGCAAGGCTGGCGTGAAACCCATTCTGGAGCAATGGAAATCAAGAAAACTGAAGAAAGAAAAAAGAAAGAAAAACAAAAAATAAACAAACAAAACAAAAACAAACCCTAGTTACATACAGCAATGAGCCTATAAGAAGTAGAATAGGAAAAAAGTTGAATGTGT
>NW_011120327.1:0-487 GCF_000146605.3 Meleagris gallopavo
TCTAACATATCTGGCACAGCAGCACTCAATGGGGGTGTGACTTCATTCAGGCCACGGTAGTCCACCGTCAGCCTCCATTCTCCACTGGCTTTACGCACTGGCCATATGGGGCTGTTAAAAGGTGAGTGAGTCTTGCTAATCACTCCCTGATTCTCTAGTTGGTGAATCAGCTTCTGAATGGGGAGCAAGGAATCCCTGTTGGTGAGGTACTGCCGTCTGTGCACCGTTTTTGTAGCAATCGGTACTTGTTGCTCTTTCACTCGTAGCAACCCCACGGCAGATGGATCTTCTGACAGGCCAGGCAAAATAGACAACTGCTGAACACCTTCTGTGTCTACAGCAGCTATTCCAAAGGCCCATCGATACCCTTTGGGATCCTTAAAATATCCCCTTCTGAGGTAATCAATACCAAGTATGCATGGAGCCCCTGGGCCAGTCACAATAGGGTGCTTTTGCCAGTCTTTACCAGTGAGGCTGATTTGGCCTC
>NW_011120328.1:0-550 GCF_000146605.3 Meleagris gallopavo
CGCTCGATATCAACCTCAGAAATAAGACCAGGCCATAGTTTTTGCATACTGGGGAACTGCCCGTGGGAAACTGGATCCACCGTTTTCCTGGAAGAATTCCCTTTGGAGATTGTTTTCCCTTGTAATTTGCATACTGTGCCACTAGGCTCAAGGTGGCTTTTCTATCCCACTGCTTCACTATGTCCCCACTGTCACGCAAGCAGAACCTCAGGCTGGCATGTGGTGTGTGTGCACCCACTGTAGGCTGCGTAGCAGAGAGTCTTGTCCATGCAGGGGCACAGGAAGGTATATTCCCACTGAATTGCTGCACCTTTTGGGAAAGCTTCTCCTCAGCCAAAATGCCTGTTGACAGGGAGGAGTAACCTTCCTTATCCTCTTCTTCCTTCTTACTCAACGAGCTGACTTTCTGTTCCGTTGTTTCGACTTGTGGACAGGGCTGATGGATACCAGCACAAGCTGATTCTTCCCTTCAGCCACAAGCCAGACCTTAGCTGGCAGTTCCCATCTCAACATTCTCCCCAGCCATGGCTCTAAGAAAACGTAGGCAATC
>NW_011120329.1:0-573 GCF_000146605.3 Meleagris gallopavo
AAATGATGACAAGATACCGAGAATTCAGAACTGCTGCCTCCAGTGCTGGAGGTTCTGTGCCTGACAGAGTCTTAAACATCCTGCTTTTCTTCTCACCGTAAGACACAATGGTAGAACTGAACTGGTGGGATTAGTACCTCCAGTCTATTCACGTATATTGAAGGAAAAAATTGCTGGAACAGAGATGCCATTTGGTTTATCCTTAGGGTTTATGCCAAGGCTGCGTGCTCTGAAATGCTGGTACAGTTTGAGTGTCGGAAGTGGCCATGACCTTTCTGCTGCTATCAGTTCATTCCGGGGGAATAACTGCAGCTGACTGCAGCGTTGGTTTTGGTGTTCCATCCCCACAAAAGGTATTCTGAGAATCTGTTTTTTTCTGTTCCTATTATTAGTATTACTGCATTACTAGGATGATGGCTCATTGATGATGTACGTAGATTGCTCTGAAAGGAATGCCTCCTATTTATTTCCATAGAAATGACAACAGATACATAGAGTGAATTCTCAGCTACAAAACTTCTGTTTTTCAACACGGTTACCACCATTAGCTATGCTTTTTTTCCAGTGTTGAAC
>NW_011120330.1:0-458 GCF_000146605.3 Meleagris gallopavo
AAGTACATAGAGGATACAACACGTTGAATAAGTTGAACAAAACATGGTATCATACATGGAACAAACGTAAGTTGCAACAACACACAGTAGATAAAATAGGATACGTTTGACCCATGGGCAATTTGTTTAGCAACCTTTTCATTATTATCAATCTTTAGACAACTATTAGAGTCACTCATTCAATTTGCCACAGACACCACTCGGTAATACCTCAGAAATGGTGACACAAATATGACATAATTAACAATAATCAACAATTATAACAAATAAGTAAAACAAATAGAGATATTTGTGTCAGCTGCTTTCCCCACCCAGGAAGTCCCAGTATAAGCCAGGATCCAGATGGGGATTCTTCAGTGGAGGTTGTGGTGTTTCTGAATAGCCATACAATATTACACTTCAGTTACTTTACCAAAAGCATATGTAAGTTCCAATTGGACAATATGTAGACTTGCCAT
>NW_011120331.1:0-479 GCF_000146605.3 Meleagris gallopavo
AGTGCTGTTAGGTGTGCAAAGTGATTTCAGGGAGGGACACGTGCCTTCATCTCTCCCTCACAGCCTGCAAGCTGGTGTTGGGGGGGCTCTGGCAAGCTGAAACAATTCCCATTTAGGTTTGACCTTTTGCTGGATATTAAAGCCTAGCTGTGGCTCAGTGAGATGAACGCTGCAGCAAATGCAATTCCTCAAGATGAAATATCTCTCCACTGGGTAATTCCAGCCTCATTTTGAGGGTTGTTGTATTATTTTTTTTCTTTCCCACTGAATCATTTATTCCCAGTGTCAGGAAGGTGCAGAATGACTTTCCCCACTGGCTTTCAGAGCTTCATTGATTCAACTCCCACTCCTGCAAATGTGCTGGACCAGCAGCCTTTGGTCTCTCTGATTTTCCCAGTAGGGGGGGATGGGGGGAAAGGCAAGAGTCTCAGGGCTGGGGAGCCCTTCAGTGAACGCATTCACAGCCTAGGTGAGATGCT
>NW_011120332.1:0-970 GCF_000146605.3 Meleagris gallopavo
GCAGTTAGTTGTGGAAAGAGAAAAAGGTAAGAAGAAAGAGAGCAGCATTATCACGGAAGTAAATATTGCAGCTGTGTTCTACAAACTCTTAACGTAGAGTTTTGTGAAGCACTGTCACAGAGCAGCTTGAGCCTGCTGAGGGGAAAAGCTTTTTGAGTTTTAGAGCGAGTTATAGAAGGCAAGGAGATAGGTTATGTGTAGGTGGCAGGCTCCTATGGAAAGCTCGGGAGGGAATAAGGACATGGGCAACTCTCAGAGGTTACAGAAATAGGAGTGATCTCTTCACCAGCAGGAGATGTTCATTTTAACCCTGGCAACCAGGTCTGCTGGACAAAAAGTTAATGCTGCTGGACAGAAGCCACCACAAGTAATAAACAAAAAGAAGTATGCCATAAGTTTATTTTCAGGGCTTTTATTTAATCTGTCTAACCCAAGAGATTCTGAGCATTCTCTGTTTAAGACAACCATCGCCTATTGACTTACGTCTGCTTTTCTTCTGAGTTTTAGCCTGAGAGATTGGCAACTTTTGCTTTGTTCCCTAAAGCGTGGCTGGGAATATTTCCTGAAATCTCTCACTCATAACAATCTGTGTACTAAGGTACAGTGAAAGGAAGCCTGGTGTTTCTGCAGTTCTGGAATTGTCATGCACTACCATTGCCCAGAGTGCCTGTGTTCCCAAATTTTAAGGTGCAATCCAGGGACCTAACTGGGCTTCAAAATTGGAGAAATGGTCCTGCTGGTCATGTGCCTCGAATACTCTGACAGTAGAAGTAGGAAATGCTAATAAGGAACACAAAAACCTTTCTACTTTCTGGGATCCATTCTCTTAAGACTCCCCAGCACTCCCGTCAGCTGACTGAGAAATGACAGATATCTAGCTGTCTGTTTCCTTTAGTGTCTTTCCATAGACATACTCGATATGTACTTGACTGGCCCTTTTCTAAGGGTTTAGGTCTGGGTTAACTAAGGA
>NW_011120333.1:0-470 GCF_000146605.3 Meleagris gallopavo
GAAGCGTTAGAGATGCCAACAGTGGCAGTGGATGGCAGTAGTGAGACAGACGTCTGTGTATCAGCGATGGTGCTTGAAGCTGAGTGAATTCCCATTGGGGCCAAAAAATACCTTCCTCAACTTTTGCACCTTTTGTTTGCTGGTGCAGCTGTGCTCTGCAGAACGCAGAGCTGTCAGGCAGACCGGGGCTCCTCTGCTGCCATCTGAGCAGGAATGAGAGCAGTAATGCTTTGTGTAAGCGCACTGCAGTTGAAACATCAGTTTCTGTTTTGGCTGTAGAACAGTGTCTTTTGGTTTTTGGGGCGTTGGGACATGGGGCTAACAGGACAGTGCTGCTCCTGCTGTCTGTGAAATCAACACACGATCTGTTGTTGCAGGGACGGAGCCTGCGCGTCGCGGATGGGGCTGGGCAGTGGGGGAACGGAAGCCTCCGCAGGTAAGAAGCTCTTGTGAGCTGTGGTGTGGGTACC
>NW_011120334.1:0-416 GCF_000146605.3 Meleagris gallopavo
ATTCCCACGCCAAAAAGATTACACTGGATGTGTACTTTTGGTCTTACTGGGCAATGCTTTGGGCACTCACAACTATATACAAATTATTCTTACAAAGAATTTTCCATGCTAAGGTAATAAAAGAACTGCAGGTGCAAAAGGATGGGGCATTTCTGGGTGGGATCTTGTTGGAGAGTCGGAAATTTAAGGCTATGGGCTTGTAGCCAGACTGCTACTGAAAATATATGTATATATATAATAATAATAAAAAAACACTGCCCACATTCTACATTGGTCTTCAGAAGACGCAGATCTTTATTCGCAACTCTGCCTGTTTGAAGGATCATATGCTGCTAAAGAAAACACTCCTTGCTTACATATCTAGATAGCTTTACTTCATCTAATATGAATCTTTGGATATCTTTAATTTGTGTTTT
>NW_011120335.1:0-563 GCF_000146605.3 Meleagris gallopavo
CCTTTAGCCCAGGTATCTGCAAGAGAATTTTTAAAATGAGTCCCATTATCTGACTCAATTCTTTCTGGGGTACCATGTCGCCACAGGACTTGTGTCTCAAGACCTAATATGGTATTTCGGGCAGTAGCGTGGGGTACTGCATAGGTTTCAAGCCACCCAGTTGTTGCCTCCACCATGGTGAGCACATAACGCTTACCATTACGAGATCGTGGCAAGGTGATATAATCAACCTGCCATGCCTCCCCATATTTGTACTTTTGCCATCGCCCTTCCTCCCAGAGAGGTTTCATTCTCTTGGCTTGTTTAATTGTGGCACATGTGTCACAGTCATGAATGATTTGCGCAATAGCATCCATAGTTAAATCCACCCCTCGGTCTCTAGCCCACTTCTATGTCGCATCTCTCCCTTGATGGCCTGAGGTCTCATGGGCCCATCGGGCTAGAAATAATTCACCCTTGTTCTGCCAGTCCAGATCTATTTGGGCCACCTCAATTCTGGCAGCTCTGTCTACCTGATGGTTATTTTGCTGCTCTTCAGTAGCCCTATTCTTGGGCACATGGGC
>NW_011120336.1:0-444 GCF_000146605.3 Meleagris gallopavo
AGCTGCTTCCCTATATTGAAGTTATCAAGCCTCCGTACCATGTAACTAGCAGCAAGAAGAAGCCAACCTGCAATATACATTATTCTAAGAAGTTTTTGTTTTATTTCAACTGTCTGAATTTTGGATGGGGTAAAAGAAATCATGGCATTAATAGCCAGCCGCACACATAAAATTTTGGCACTTCAAATGCTACCAATATTGAAGAGGTACTATGACTGCTTACAGACTTTGGCAATTCATCTATTTCCTTAGCTGTCAAATACAGAAATCTGAAATCTGACATTAAAATCCAGGTGTTAAGAACTGAAAATGTTCACAAACTAAAATGAACAGGAAGCATGTATTTCTGTCAGACTGGCAGGAGTTGGGGGCAAGAGCATGTGGCCAAAGTATGCTTAATTTTTCTTTCTTTTTTTTTTTTTATTAATTAAGTAAACAGTAGAG
>NW_011120337.1:0-471 GCF_000146605.3 Meleagris gallopavo
TCCGTTTCTCAGCTTCTCGCCCTGTGCTGCCAGCGAGGCGCTGGGGGGCACGAGGAGCTGAGAGGGGACAAAACCAGGACAGCTGACCTGCAGTGCCCAAGGGACCTCCCACACCAGATGGCATCGGGTGAGAAATGGAACTCTGAGGGGAGCTGCATGGGGTGAGCGGGTGCAGCTCGGGGATGGGTTGGGAATCAATGAGTGGAGGTGAACAACTGTGTTTTGCAAATACACTCCATAGATGTACACACAGATGTACTGCTTGTGCAACGCCATGCCTTTGTGCATGTGTGTGTGATGCCATGTCTGTAAACCTGTGTGTGAACACAACAATGCGCGTGTGTCCTTAGCAGGTACACACCATATTGGTGTAACACGTGTGCTCCTTCACTGCAAAAACATTTCCTTAGAGTTGATCCATGTCTGTGCCACATGTGTGCTCCACTGTGCCTGTGTGTCCATAGCACATCC
>NW_011120338.1:0-564 GCF_000146605.3 Meleagris gallopavo
ATATGTGGAAATCCAAACTTCTGAAAAGCCAGAATATATAATATATTTATATATTATATATTATATATTATATATTATATATTTTTGCATATAGGTTATATGCAAAAAAAAAACAGAAAACACAAACAAACAAAAAATAACCACACAACCACCTGAAACTGAAACTAAACTGATTATACTTGCTACTATAAAGCAGCAGTGTGTTCCATATTTGTAACATGTTATCACTGATATCTCTCTTCCAGACAATCAATAATGGAAGAAGCAGCAGGTCCATGGAAGAAAATCTATAAAGTGTTCTTCCTTGGTAAGCATGAGTCTCTAGAGGTGAAATTAGAGTTGGGAATCTAAAACTATATTGCTCCACCATCCTAAAAAATAAAAAATAAAAATAATTAAAAAAAGGAAATAAAAAAAGGAAATAAACACATACAAAAGCAAAATCTACTTTGTAAAACTGGGAATTTGAGTCGTTGCTGAAAAGCACAGGTCACCATGAAGAAGCACAAGGAACTGCTGGAAGGAGTGTTAGGTAAAACACCACCACCATCACCATCATCAAAC
>NW_011120339.1:0-455 GCF_000146605.3 Meleagris gallopavo
AATACTTTCCAGCGTTTTGGTTTTGGCAGCGTGTATATCCCAGCTGGTTGGAGTGGAATCATCTGCAGGCGGCCGCGTTGGGCTCAGTGCCCTCTCTCTCCCTGCACCAGTCAGCAGCATGGGAGGACTTGGAAAAGGTAAAACTTTTAGATTGAGATAAAGGCAACTTAATAGGACAGAAATGGAAGGGAAAATAGTGATGAAAGAATGTCCAAAAGTGGCAAAACACAGCACCATACCAGCTACTAAGAAGAAAATTACATCTGTCACAGCCAAAACTAGGACACAGCACCACCATTGGTTTGGATGGTGGGCGTCAACCCGATGTAAGTGCAAACGGACCCCAGTTGAGTTCCTTTGTGTCTAGAACCAAATCTTATTACAGAGGGGTAACATCCGGCCCGTTGTCCACTGTTCCATCCCCAGAGGCTGCTGTCAGAGGCTCATGCCTCATG
>NW_011120340.1:0-544 GCF_000146605.3 Meleagris gallopavo
CCGAGCAAATTAATTTCACATACAAAAATTATTTCCAACATAAAGTAACCACATTTCCAAAACAAATTCTACCCATAGAAGAAGTTTACAGAACAATACTAAAGCATATCTTAAAACATCAGTTCTGTGGCAGACAGAGTAAAGAGACCAGCAAGAGAAAGTACAGAAGGGCTTCTCCCTACGGAATAATTAACTACAGGAGGGAGCTTTTTGTCGAGCTGTTTGTCGGGGCTTTTTAGTGTGAGTGAGCAGAAAAGAGGAACGTGACCTCAGGAAAGTCCTAAGTAACATGGAAATGGGAAGAGCTGCCCAGGTGCTCTCAACTGTTCAGATGACGTGACAGCCGTTTTCTTGACCGCTGTTACACATGCAGTAATGAGCAGAAGAGTGAAAATTAAGGCATTTGCCTTCATCTTAATGGCACTGTACGTGCCACCTCTCTGCAGAGCTGCGGCACAGACAGCACAAGGCTACTGAAGAACTGCACAGTCATTGCCAAGCCACGTTTTCAGAAGACAGCATGACAAAGTATTTCCTTTTCCCA
>NW_011120341.1:0-418 GCF_000146605.3 Meleagris gallopavo
CGTGCTCAGTTAAAGCTATGCTGTTTGACATTTTACCTTTCCATTTGGGAAATGCTGTAATTTTTATCAGGTCACCTAAATTTCTTGATACCCTATATTTTAGATTTGTATATTCTACTTTCTTTATCTGTGTACTGTGGTCAGCAGGTTTTGGTAATAGAGTTGAAATACTAAACGTTTTGTAAATATTCATCTTGTTTGACAAACTTTTTAAATTAAAAAAAAAAAAGAAAGCTTTAAAGACTGGTGTAGTAGAGGTATTAAGCTTTTTTAAGTGTTTTTCCATACACTTTATATTAAAAATAAGGATTTACCATATCAAGTGCTTCTCAGGCAGACCTGAGAAGTGAGAATCTCATTGTGGCTTTGCAAGCTTCTGTCATCAGTGAGACTCTTAACACTTGTTCTCTTCTTAAAC
>NW_011120342.1:0-458 GCF_000146605.3 Meleagris gallopavo
TGCCTGTGCCTCCTCCTGGCTGAGCAGCTTTGTGGGAGGAGAAGAAGCCCACGGGGCCTTGGGCCACAATTAAGAACTGCGTCCTGTAAAGGAAAAGCACAGATAAGAGGGAGGATCAGCAAGCAGCAGCACGGCCATCACAGCTCTGGGGGAGCTGCTGTATTTTTCTAAGACTCGGTTATCCTAGCCACTGCAGGATGATGTCAAAATAACCATTTTGCCACAGGTATGTTTATGGCAAAGGACATACTCATCAGTGAGAGCAGCTTACTGTATTTAAGCAAGCAAACAAACCTCCTACAAAGTGAGGACAGGTCAGTCAGAAACCTTCACTGCCATACTCGTATCAAGCTTCGTCTGCATGCAAAATATTGCAGGGCAGTGCAGGTGAGCACGAGGAGTCTGCTCTAAGAGCTGTCCTTCTTTGCCACCGCTTACAGAGCAAGTACTTCTGAGGC
>NW_011120343.1:0-617 GCF_000146605.3 Meleagris gallopavo
TGTATCCTCAGAGAAGTAATTAGAGTAATTTAGACCTAAATATCAGTTCCCTTCTTCCCGTGCATCTAAATTCTATTTTCTTTTCTTCCTCACAAGTGTGCCTGGAGCCGAGTCCTGATGGTGATGAAATGAAGAGGCTCCAAGCACTGTCTGAACAGGACGCAGTCGCAGCTGGGCACTGTGCGAGGCGTAACAGAGCACTCCCAGTTAGAGCAGTTAGCCACAAGATGTGTGCTAACACTGACAGCCAGCTGCCATCTTTCAGACAGCCATAAAACTGGGGGAAACGAGGCAGAAATCCTTTCCATTGCCTGTGAGAAAAGCATGCATTACATTCCAATTTACGCCAGTGTCTTCTGGAAAATGGATGGCAGACGTCTTGCATGGTGTGTTGCTGTGTCATCCTTAACATCTACTTCTAATTTGGGTTTCCATTTCCTTGTCAGAAAAACATTTTTGCTTGACTGAAAAATCCTGCTCAGAATTTTAGGTAATTTTATCAGTTTCTTTTCAAAACGAATTCCTGCTGTATCACTTGCTATTTTCCTATGTGTATCTGTACAGGTATTTTCCTTTCCCGAATACAAAGTAGTCATGATTACTGATCACTATAAAAC
>NW_011120344.1:0-563 GCF_000146605.3 Meleagris gallopavo
TGGTGAGACTGCAGCTGGAATATTGTGTCCAGTTCTGGGCCCTTCCATTCAAGAAGGAAAGGGAACTGCTTGAGAGAGTGCAGGACAGAGCCACAGAGATGATGCAAGGAGTGGAACACCTCCTTACGAGGAAAGAATGAGGGAGCTGAGTCTCTAACTTGCAGGAGACAGAGGGCTCATAAACATTCATTAATGTTTACAAATACGTAAAGGGTGAGCATGAGGAGGATGGAGCCAGGCCCTTCTCAGTGACACCCAACGATACAACAAGGGGCAGTGGGCGCAGACTGGAACACAGGAGGTTCACATAAATATGAGAAAAAATCTCTTTACAATGAGGGTAACAGAACACTGGAACTGGCTGCCCAGAGAGGTTGGGTCTCCTTCTCTGGAGACATTCAAAGCCCACCTGGAAGTGTTCCTGAGTCACCTAATACAGGAGCTGCTACTCTGGCAGGGGGACTGGAAGAGATGATCTTTAGAGGTCCCTTCCAATCCCTGACATTCTGTGATTCCATACTAAGGCACACAGAAGGCAAAGAGGTGATACAGGAGACTCAGCA
>NW_011120345.1:0-395 GCF_000146605.3 Meleagris gallopavo
ATGTCCGACTAGTGCTCACCTTTTAAATGCTGAGAGAATTAAAAGGAATTTAAAAACGAATGCTCTGATGTTGAAATTGTACTTTACAGTGAAAGATTATAGTCTGATCTCTTCCACAAAGGAAGAATTAAGACTGCAGTGTGATTCTGTAGTAGGTAGAATGTGTTTTCTGTGTAAGAAGTTATGGTAGAGTAATTTGACTATTCTATGGAGTAATCTGTAATTCGACATGAAATGCAAAGGTCCTTTTTATGGGTCTGTGAGAGGATCTGAATAAAAAAAGTAAATAAAAAAAAACCAACACCTGAAAAACAGAAAAAAATTCAAAAACAAAAATAAAATTACAAGTGTTAACGGTGAGGATTAAATAAAATCTTGAAACAGAATTAAATTGT
>NW_011120346.1:0-870 GCF_000146605.3 Meleagris gallopavo
CCCTCCCTGGACTGTACTCGTGCCAGCTCTGGATGTCCCCAGAGGGACTCGCTGTGACCTCACAGTCTTGGTGCTGTCTCATGCAGTGGATTTCACAGCACCTTGACAGTGAGCAGTGGTCTTCTGAGGATGCTGAGCAATGCTCTTGAGCTCTGTCCCTTTCCTGGGCCAGTATCCCAAGCTGTCTTGAGCCCAAAGCCTGTCTCTCTTTTGCCTGGGGTTCTGTGGGAAAGGTTGGACTTTGCCAGCCGCCAGCTTCACAACGCAAGGGACAGCAGCAGGGCAGTCCTGCAGCTCATGGCAGCCCCGTGGCTCTGTTCCTTTGCCAGGCTGGAGAGCTGAATCAGCTCTGAGACGTGGCCCCGGTTGTCCTCCTGACAGTTGATGCTGATCCTTCCCTGAGTCCTGTTGCAGACCGCTGACAAGAGGAGCAAGTAACAGGCAGAAGGATCTGGCCTTCTGCTAGGTGGCAGCCACCTGCATGATCTGTTCCTGCATTCTTTTTCTTTCCCAGGGTGGCCTTGTGCTTCCCGAGGAGTGTGCGGACCCTTCTGATGGGAGTGAGCAGCAAGGAGCCACAGAGATCTCAGCTTCCTTCCTGCCCAGCCACCTGGGTGAGGGACACTGCAAACAGCCCAGGAAGTAAGAGATGCCATGCCAATGTAAGCTATATGAAAGTATCTCCCAGAACAAAGAGAGGTGACGCTTCCTGTAATTATCTTCTTTTCTGTGTGTTCTGTAGTGTAGCTCTTAAGCTGTTTCTGTGCTGAATCTCATCTTTGCGTAACTTGCTAGTTGGTTCATAAAGATGCATTCAAAACTCTGTGTTCCTGTCTGCTTGTTCTCTCAGCCTTGTATTTATTTTTCTAT
>NW_011120346.1:2385-2969 GCF_000146605.3 Meleagris gallopavo
CAAGGAGTGTGCTGCAATGCCTTGCTTATCTCCGACAGTCCGGGCTTCCATTGGTTGAGCGGGGAGGACAGGAGAAACTGAAGAGCATTGCAGTCCTTTCTTCTACCAGAAGATGGAATGAATGAGCTACTGGACAGCCTGTGCAGCTAATAGATTTGCTTGGCAAGTAGGAACTTTTCTGTGAGCCTGGAAGGTTTTCTGTTTTATATTAAACCTTCATACATCTCATCATTTGTGCTAAAAGTAGTGAGGCAGTTTGTTATAATGAATTGATCAAGCTGGCTGATAACAGATGGGTTGGCGAAACATGGGTTAATTAGGAGTCTTGTATAATCAGCTCTCCTTTCCATTATTTCCTCCACTTGGATGCGAAAGGGATGTTTTAGAATAATCCTTTCACCTCTTGCGGGAAAGAGGATGCCTGTGCTACTGATGATCTGAGCTTCTGCAAACACATTCTCGTCAAGTCAGACTAATCTTAGTATTGGCCTGCTGTACTTACAAATGGAAATGCTAACAATTCCAGTAGTGGAAGGAAATTACCTTAGTTGCTATGGAACGCTACACTTCTTTAGCAGATTAGA
>NW_011120347.1:0-490 GCF_000146605.3 Meleagris gallopavo
GATCTGATATGAGTGTTGGTTTCACACTTTCCTTATGCCCTCTGTTGCAGTTTGTATCTAGAGAGAGCCCTTGTGTGTCAGCCCGTTGTGTAAACTGCTGTAGTTTTGTGCCTCAAGGAGGAGTGATCCTTTAAACAAATGGTGGGTGTACAGAGGATATGGGGTGAGATGCATGCCTCTGGCTCCATCCAGTGGGTTTTCTGTCACTGAAGGCTTTAAGCACAGGTTAGGTACTGGAAGGTTTGAGCATTTCTACACAAATAGGTTAGAACTTTGCATTTCTGAAGTTGCTGATATCGCTGGGTAAAGCAAATGATTACAGCACAAGCATTTTCCTGGGCATCTTACGAAATGCCTGTATCTGCAGAACCTTTCCCCTGTAGAAAAAGAAGCGTTGTCTATTCTTTTTGGAAGGAACTGGCTTCCAGCTGAGAAGCTGCTGGATTCATGGGCTCAGACAGTCACTTGGAATGGAGGTGACTTGTAGAGG
>NW_011120348.1:0-365 GCF_000146605.3 Meleagris gallopavo
AAAAAGTCATAGCAGTCATAAACTGTCTAGGGAGTGAATTACTGTCTCCTCTTTTATTTGGGATTAGACATACTTAAACAAGATCAGCAAGGGACTTTTCAGAAAAAAAAAAAACCAGAACAAAACACCACAGTGGCTGTCAAGAAGAAATATGTGCTAAACCCAGAAAACTAAATAGCTTTCTACTCATAATAAGAAAAAAAAAACAACAAAAAACCAAAACAAAAAAAACCAACACATACTACATAGCTGAATTTAAAGCACAAGTGAAAAAGCTTTGGAAGAAAAATACAAAAAATTAGTTTCTCAAAAAATTCTTCAAAAAATTCCAGGGAAACTGCCACGCATGAGAATAAAAAAAAAAG
>NW_011120349.1:0-617 GCF_000146605.3 Meleagris gallopavo
GTTTTGAGATGAGTGACAGTTTGTCCTTATTGCATCTATAAGCAGTCAGACGGGAGTGGAAATAAGGAGACGGAAAGCTCTTTAGTTTACTCTTTGTTTACCAAATGCTGAATAAATTCCTAAATCAACAGAATTGTTAGGATTTTCAAGGCAAATGCTGAGAATTAGAATCAGGTTTCCAAATAGGAGAGCATTTGTTTACCATATTATTTCAGATACAGCTTAGCTAGCTTGCCTTCAGAAAAACAGTCATATAGGATTCCTACTTCTCAAAAATATATTACTAGCAAAAATTGAATAAAGCTAATCCTTAAACATAAGGGAAAGTACAACAACTTCACACTATGTTGAAATAAATGCATTTGCTAAGTATCTACTTCAGATAAATTCCAATCTCAAATACACTGATACATATATAAAAAGATACACACAAGTCACACATTTCCCAAATATTCCCAATGTCATTCAGCACACAACATTCACCTTTTGTTAGAAAAAAAAAGAAAAAAAACAACCAACAAAGTGGAATTGTTACATTGCTATGTGATAAATGTGGTAGACACTTTGATCCTTACTATCATAAGCCTGTTATATTTCTGTAACTTTTTTATGTTGAT
>NW_011120350.1:0-561 GCF_000146605.3 Meleagris gallopavo
ATTTTCATATTGGGTAACTACAGAGAATATTTTGGCAAGGGTGCTTAATCTAAAATGTTCAATTTTAATCAGCTTGAACTATGGTCTGTCTTTCTGTGAACTGAAAACCACCAATCAATTTTCCTTTATCTTTTTTTCTGTTTTTCTTACCCAAGGCAATGCCGTTTTGTAAAAGGGTATTTATTTTTAATGGATTTTTTAATGAATTTTTCAGTCAAGCTATTAATAATGCCATTAATTATAGGCAGCTTGTATTAAAGTGCATGCTGGCCTCTTAATCCTGACCCCCAGCTATTGGCTTGCAGCTAATCCAGCCCAGTGCTTGGCAGCAGTGCCGGCCGCAGCCCGTGGCTGTTGGAAAACGGGGGGAAGACGGGACTAAAAGGATAAGGAGGGATAGGGGAGGGGAGAGGCATTTTGAGTATATACTTTGCCAGAGGGGCTGAAGTTTAAAGCCAGATGATATGTTAGTGCGGCGGGGATAATCCTAGAGATGTGGTGCCAGCACTTGGGAGGACCTTTCCCGGCGGAAAGGCTTTGCTCTGCCTGAAAGCCCTGGCC
>NW_011120351.1:0-904 GCF_000146605.3 Meleagris gallopavo
CGCCGAGCCATTCCTGTCCTGGGTTCAAGGGCAGAGCACACCCTCACCGCACTCACACCTCCCCCTCTTGTGTTAGCTAATATTGCTTGATTGCTTCTCTCCTCCAGGTTGGGGACTGTTTGGGTAGGATATTCCGTAGAGGAGAACCCTATGTCTCCCGTACTCCCGTAGGTGTTGCGCTGTATTTGGGCCGGGTCCAATGGTGGCAATCTGACGCAAGGTTAAAACGTTTCCATCACTGCTTTCAGAAGAGGTTTCTTTATTCCCCCACTGTCACGGTTTTTCACAGGAGTTCCGTATCAGAACATCATGAAGTATGCTGTCAGAGCTGTATGCTGTGAAGCTGCAGTTCGTTGGGGTCGATAGGTGGGAACTACTGTTCCCAGCAGCGTTGCTCATCCCCACATGGTTTCTGGGGGAAAGGAGGTGATGTAAGCACGGCCCTTCTGGCCACACTGCCGTTCCGCAGCGCAGTTAGGAGGACAGCTCTCTCCCATTTGTTTGATTTACTACCCTTGATTCCTTTTATATCGTATTCTCTCCCATTCCTTTGCTTTTTCTAGTACGTTAGCTTTGGATCAAAGAAATGGATGCGTAGAAACAGGTATTCTTTATTAGCGGCACCAGGAAGAACTGGGGATATTTCCACCATAAGTGCTTCAAAGATGACACGAGTCCGTTGTATTTCGACTGATAGTACATATTCATCAGTTACCTGTGAGGCAATTAGCATATACCACAGATAGTGATTTATGAAGTTCCCAACCCTTTATTCCATGGCCTCTTTTACTGTCTAGTGTCCTTTTAGCAACATGACAGTCCAACCGACAGCCTTTTACTTCATCCAGTGGTCTTCCTCGCTTGCCCGCCCAGATGAACTCTAGTTTTGTCCTTAATTCCCCAT
>NW_011120352.1:0-668 GCF_000146605.3 Meleagris gallopavo
GATCCGGTTAATAGAGATTTTTGTGGTAGCAAAATGATTCCTGCTATGGAAAAGAACACATTAAGTTTTCCAGAGATCAAATTCCTTCAAGAACTGATGTACTGTAGGATTATTCAACAAACAAAAAGCAGGAATTAAAAAAAACCCAAACAAAAAAACAAATGAAAGTGTTCATAGATCTTTCTCTTTAAAAAAAAGAACTAATGAGACAGCGTTCGTGTAATATTTCAGTTCCATGGATTTACAGACAGGCTCTTCCTACAGGTGTTTGAAGCAAGGTAGGGCCTCTTCTATTCCAGCAGCATGAAAGACAAAGACTATATTACATCACACTTAGCAGGTAAAGCTAACAGGGTTTACAGGATTACACAGCAATTGCTTTCTCCAGTTTTTTCACGGTTCCTTTGACCTGTGGAGCAAGAAGAAAGTTTTGCTCAGAAGCTGTTTCTAAAAAAGATCAGATCATTCTGCGTGTGAATACAGTATGCTTAAGAGAAGAATGTATTTACGAGGGGTTTTTTTGTGTGTACTAAAACAATGCCAATTTTATTATCTACATGCAAACATGGAGTATTTTTAACAACAAAACTGATGTTCAAATGTTTGGCTAAGTCTCCACATTTTACAAAAATGCTAAATCAGAATGGTAATTTCTTGGTCTTCTATAG
>NW_011120353.1:0-538 GCF_000146605.3 Meleagris gallopavo
CAGATTTTAAAATAATATCCTAGGATTTAAAATTAAGTAGAATTCCTTAGATGTTTGGAAAAAATGATATTCTTATCTTGAGGCTCACAACAATTTAAAGCTCCTTATTTTCTGAAACCACATGGAATTCAAAAAGAACAGCATAATTCATAACTCATCTCAGCATGTTAGCATTGTAAACTTTAAGACATACATCAACAGGGAACTAAACGTCATGAGGAGCCGAAAAGGACAATTCCTAAGGAACATATTGAGACAAAATGCAACAATAGCTGTCACTGCCTTTATCTTTCATGCCCTGCCTAATTCTTGGTGTTACCAAACAAGCAAGAAAAAGCACACAGTTCATAAGAAGTCAGATAATAGTACTCATGTCCCAGGTGGAAAAGTTTCATGTTATTTCCTATAAACAGAAAGATTAAAGATGAAGTAAGGTGCAAATTTGGTGAAAGATCTTAGCTGCAGAAAAAGAAATAAAATCAAGAAACTATAAAACACAGATCTAGAATTTCCTTTCCTTGATCTTGATTTGCTGTGT
>NW_011120354.1:0-527 GCF_000146605.3 Meleagris gallopavo
AACAATTAAATCACAAAAGAGGATTCACCCAACAGGTCAGAATAAAATCCAAAATTCTTTTAGTACTTGCTTCTGGATATATGTTTAAAAGTACACTGACAAACAGGAAAATGATAAAGGATATTTGGGGTGATCTGGAAAGCCTGGTAAGCTTGATCCTTCTACTGTGCAAATATATTGGAAGTATAATAGAACTAAAGAACAAATTCATTGAATAGTATGACTAATTGCAACACAAAGAAAATGAATAATATGGATAAATGTAGCATAGAAAGGGACCTTGGTCCTTTTAGTGTACTGATGAACAGTCAGCTGACTATGAGCCAGCAGTGTGCCCAGGCGGCCAAAAGGCCAATGGCATCCTAGTTTCTATCAAGAATGGATAGAAATGGATTTCCCTAAAAATAGGGAAGTCATCCTGCCCCTGTACTCGGCACTGGTGAGGCCTCACCTCTAATACTGCGTTCAGTTTTGGGTACCTCAGTACAGAAAGGACATGGAGTGCTGGAGCAGGCCCAAAGATGGGC